>NW_006922150.1:69357-76628 GCF_000298275.1 Orycteropus afer afer | reverse complement strand
GTTTATACATATTACATGTATATATACACCAAAGAGATCTGTTTGTACAATACTTTAACTCTCAGCTGCTAAACAAAGGATCAGTGATTTAAACCCATCAGCAGCTATGGGTAAGAAAAGACCAGGTTATCGACTCCCATAAGATTTCAGCCTAGGAAACTCTATGGGTACTTCTACTCTGTCACTGTGAGTCAGAATCCACTCAATGGGACATAAAACAACAACAACAATTCACACACACATACATCTATAAAAGAGAACATTTTGGCATTTCTCAAGCTGAAAGAACTGAAGAAAACTGAGGAAAAAATTCAAGCTTCAAGTTGTAATATTGAAAGATTCTATGGGAAAACTTTGGAATATTTCAGGTAGAATCAAAAGAATGGAAGGAATACACAGAAGCACTATTAAAAAAAAAAGATTTGGTTGATGTTCAGCTATTTCAGGATGTAACATATGATGAGGAACTAATGGTATTGATGGAAGAAATTGAAGCTGCACTGAAGGAAGTGGTGAAAAACAAGGCTCCAGAAATTTGTGGAATACCCGTTGAGATGTTTCAACATCTGGCTGCAGTACTGAAGGTGCTTACTTCTCTATGTCAAGAAAATTGGAAGACCACTACCTGGCCAACCTACTGGAAGAGATCCACATTTGTAACCAACCACTCCAAAGAAAGTTGATACAACAGAATGTAGAAATTATCAAACAATATCATTAGCATCATACACAAGTGGAATGTTTCTGAAGATAATTAAAAAACAGTGACAGCAATATATTGTCATGGAACTTTGAGAAATTCAGGCTGGATTCAGAAGAAGACATGGAACAAGGGATATCATTGCTGATGTCAAGTGGATATTGGCTGAAAGCAAAGAATACCGGAAAGATGCTCACCTGTGTAACTATGTGTGTTGACTATGCAAATGCATTTGACTGTGTAGATCATAATAAATCATGGATAACATTAAGAAGACTGGGAATTCCAGAACACTTAATTGTGCTTATGAGGAACTTTTACATAGACCAAGAAGCTATCATTTGAAAAGAACAAGGAAATATTGCATGGTTTGAAGGGCATGTATCATGTTTGTATCATTTCACTATACTTATTCAATCTATATGTTAAGCAAATAATCTCCTAGCCTGGACTATGTGAAGAAGAACATGACACCAGGTTTGGGGAAAGAATAATTTACAACCTACGAAACACAGATGACACAACCTTGCTTGCTGAAAATGAAGATGACTTGAAGAACTTATGGATGAAGATCAAAGACTATAGCCTTCAGTATGGATTACATTTCAACACAAAGAAAAAGAAAAATCCTCATAAGTGGACCAATAAGCAACATTGTGATAAATGGAAAAATGATTGACATTGTCAGGATTTCATTTTACTTGGATCCATAATCAACACCCATGGAAGCAGCAGTCAAGATATCAGACATCATATTGCACTGAGCAAATCTGCTGCAAAAGACCTCTTTAAAGTGTTGAAGAACAAGAATGTCACTTTGAAGACCAAGGTTTGCCTAACCCAAATCATATGCATGTGAAAAATGGACAATCTTTAAAGAAGACCAAAGAAGAGTTGATGATTTTGAATTATGGTGTTGGTGAAAAATACTGAAAATACCTTGGTCTGGCAGAAGAATGGACTAATCTGTCCTGGTAGAAGTGCAGCCAGAATACTCCCGGGAAACAAAAATGGCCAGACTTGGTCTCACCTACTTTAGTTGTGTTGTCGGAAGAGACTGTTCCTTTCAGAAGGATATCATGCTTGGTAATGTAGAGTGTCCGTGAAAAAGGGGAAGAGTCAATGAGATGGATTGACACAATGACTGCATGATGGTGCGGTATAGTAAATTGTCTGGTATGGCTTTTCTAGCCATAAGTCTTTGTAAACTTCATAGTGGAATTTGCTGTGAGCAACTGAGGAGCTCCTGATTGTAAAAGTTATCCACCTGGGGCATTTCTGTTGGGCGTGGCACAAAGCAATATTTTGGGAAGTTCCCTCTCTCTCTCAGGTGCTTAGAATTCTGATGTCATGATTGGCCTAGTTTGGCTACTCTGCCAGGCTCAAAAGGAGGCCTCCTGGAGGCAGAGACTGCTGGTTGAGAAGGACATTCTTCTGAAAGAGACATGTGCTCCTGAGAGACACGTGCTGCTGGGAAAGAGATGCAAGAGACACAAATTGTTGAGTGAGACACTGAATGACACACACTGCTGGGAAAGAGACTGTGAAAGACTGTTGACTGAGAGATGGCGGGCTGACAGAGACTGTGTGTTTTTCCTGAACTTGAATTGTAGCCTAGTGCTTCCCTAATGAACCCCATAAGCTGTGAGTTCTGTGTGGCCACTGCAGTGAATTACTGAACCCAGCAAAAAGGTGGTGGGTGCTGCAGGAGGAACAGTTGGTGTCAGGGTTGGTGAAAGGGCTGTAGGGAGGTAGCATGTCTGGCCTCACAATAATGGGCTTTGGGCTACTGATGGTGATTGTGTCTTCTTTTTGTGCAGTTAGAGGCAGTCAGAAGATGTGACCTCTTTGCCCTTTTAGCAGATGGGCTCAAGTATAGCAAATATTATTTACATGACACAGGACAGGGTAGTGTTTTGTTCTGTTGTACATAGAGTCGCTATAAGTCAAAGCAGAGTAATGGCATCAAATAACAATACATATATGAGATGGAGAGAGATCTTGGTGACATAGTGCCTAAGGCCCTTGACTGCTAACCAGATGGTTGGCTGTTCAAATCCACCAGCCACACCTTGGAAAGAAGATTGGGCAATCTACTTCTGTAGAGATACTGCCTCAGAAACCCAAGGAGAGGTTGCTATGAGTCAGAGACAACTGATAGCATATGAAAACAACAACAACATATGAGATAGATAGATAAATGGATAAATTGATGGATGATAGCTATCTATCTAAATAATCTATTCATATCTTTCTGCCATCAAGTTTTGTTTTAAAACAGCAATTCTATTAAAATTTTTTAATCCCAAGTTTTCTTTACATTCTTAAAAATTACTGAAAATCACAGAAAGCTTTTGTTTGTGTGGGCAATATCTATCAACATTTTCCATAATGGAAATTAAACTAAGAAAGTAGAAAATCATAGATTTATTTTAAAATAATAAATTAATATTAATATAAACAATATAGTGTATGAAAAATAACTATATTTTCCCAAAAAAAATTATGAGAAAATGGCATTGTTTTACATTTTTTAAAAATCTGTTTAAAATCTGCATTAATAGAAGACATCTGGATTCTCATACATGCTTCTGTATTCAATCTGTTGCTTTGATTGACATATTTGAAGAAAACCTGGGCTCTCACAGATAGTAGTTGGAAAAGAGAGGACCTCAGAGACCTCCTGAAAGTGCTTCAGGGACCCTCTATAGCTTCCTAGAGGCCACCCAAGGGTCCTTGGGAAATGTGTTGATTACTGCTGCCCTATAAAAACCAAAACCAAACTCACTGCCACAGAGTTGAGTCCAACTCATAGCAACACCTCCTTGGATTTCTGAGGCAGTATCACTATGGAAGTAGATTGCCCAACCTTCTTTCTGAGAAGTGGCTGGTGGGTTTGAACCTCCAGCCTTCTGGTTAGCAGTCAAATCAGATCAAAAGCTCATGATAGCTTGGGTCCCTTTCAGATGTTGATCTAAACCTTTAGGATGGTCTACATAAAAGCTATGATGACTTCCTGAGCACCACATGTGATTGTCTTTGTTTTTCTGAGTTTTGGGGAAAAGTATGCTACCAGCCTTCATGTACAAGTGAAAGGTCTGTGCTTACCTATTCTGCTTTCCCTGCATTTGATGTTATGATAACTAATCAGTGACTGTAAGCAACGTAATGTGAAGATTTGTTGTTGGTGGTGTTTTTAGTTTATTTTGAGTATCTTTAAAAATAAAATGCCTCTATAACACACATTCTAAATTGCTCATTGGTTGGTGACAACCCAGGTAAGTGAAGATATAACCAAAATGAAGGGCTGAGTTTCAATACATATCTGCACTGAAGTCAGCTACAGACTTGTGCTCATCAAAATTCTGTACTCAGTTTAGGTAGATCGAGCAACTCTATGAATTCATGATAGAAAGAATTGGCTACCATGTCAAGAGCCAGGCAGGCTCATAAACTCGCTCTTTCTTTCAGGGCTTTATTATGACAACCACAGTTGCATGTTTTCTAGGTGTCAGTCAAGGCTGTAAGACTTCCTGTAAAGATGAGTTATAGGGGAAAAAAAAAAACAAACAAACAACGCTGCTCATTGATTGCAGCAGGTTGTGCCCATATGTCTTCCACCCCCGATAGACTGTGCTTGACAAAAAAGTAGAATATTTGTCATTTTCCAAACCATTCATACACTCACTCACTCACTTATGCAAATCTCTGTCCCTTGCCTTAAATAGCAATATCAATTCCCTAAAAACAAACAAACAAAAAAAAAGCCTCTAGATGACAGACTTTAAACTTTGGACAGCAGTGGTTGGTAACTATTTCAAAAGAAAGTGTATTTGTCATTGTCAAACTTGTTTACACGAATCAAGTATCACCACAGAAGTGTTATCATTTTTTTCTTCCCTCTCTTTCTCTTCTGGGTTTCTAAGCAAGGATTATGATATTGAGGATATATTATGTTGCCTAAAAGAGGCATATTTTTCCCCTCAAAATTTACGGAACATGTATATATATATATGGAACATATATATTATATGGAACATATATGTTACATAGAACAATATAATTTTCTCAAAACATATGGAATTTAATGACAGCCCCCAAACTGCAAACTCCAAATTCTGTAATGGGGACTATATACTTTTGTCAACAAACATAAGATAAATGGGAGGAAAATGTCGAGTATTTGGAGAGGAATATCTATATTTTTTTCTTTGTCCAAATGAGTTGGCACTTTACATTCTATTTACATATATTTGCTTCTTTCTGCATATCGTCAGAAATGCAAGTAACTCAGGCATGCAGATTTTGCAAGATGCTGCTAACTGGAAGTTATTGATTTATTATGTCTCAGGAAAATATTTCTCAGCAGGTTCATATAATATGTAAAATCTGTTCTGTCCATGACACAGTGTTTCTGTGGTTTTTATAATATCTGTGATAATAGGCAAGGGAAAATTCAAACCATATTTGTCTACCTAAATGTATGACTATTTGGCCTATAGTGTTCAGAACAATTTTTATTAAACCTGAGGCTACATAGCAACATTTACTATCTAAAATTGGTATTAGTGACAGAGATAAATGTTTCTAGAAATTATATCCAAGGTGACATCAATTACAAAGAAGAGCTGGCTTTCAGTACAGCTGTCTCATAGATACTAAGTTATGTTAAATAAATTAGAAGTTCCAAAGATTGAAAATCATTATTAATTCATTTACTAAGTATTTGACTCTTTCTGAGCTCAATATTTGTGATGGCTTGCCACTTATTCAGTCTCTTTGAACCTCTATATAAAGGTAAGTAAAAACTGCTCTGCTACTAAACTGCTATGCTATTTCTTGGCCAATAATAATAGACTTAACAATTGTACCATGTTCTGTGGTTTAAAAATACTTTCAAATTCATTAACTTTGCCTTTTCAAACTTAGGTAAGGTTGTCTGTCATATAAACAGGAATAGAGGTTTCCAATTAAATTTGAATTTCAGAAAAAAAAATATATATTTTTAGTGTAAGTATGTCCCTAATATGTACACACTGAATTTTTATTTTCTAAATTTGAAAACTCTAGACTTGGAGAAACTGAGGCTGAGGGAGTTAGGCAACTTATAAAAGACACTAAGGTTTTGAAACCCTCCCTTTTTTTTTCCCCAAATCATTTGATTTTCGCTATATTTCCACTGTCTTACGCTCTCTGAGATTCAATTTTTCTATCATTTGAAAAAAAAAGATGAAAAGGAAAAATGGTAGGAGTGTCTCTACAGCAGATAACTATTAAAGTGCCTTCCATCTGTGAAAGGCTATCCTCACAGGAAACTGATGAGGTAATGTGAAACCTGGGTAATGACTAGAAAGACAGCTCAGTCAAATTCTTGGTTGCAAATAAAAGAATCCATTTTAGCTAGATGTAAGTTCCCCCAAAAAACATAATTAGAAGTTTTGATTAATTACATTTTAGTCACTTAAGCCAAAAAAGTAATACAGGATGTTTGGTAACCTACAGAAAATCCAAGGAAGCCATAGAATCAGGCTGATAGGCTACAGAGCCAGGATGGTCCCAGAAATCACCATTATGACTGCCCATAATGCCTGTATCCCAGCAGGTCATAGTGCAAATACTGAGAATAAGACAACTATTAAAAACGAGCAAACAAACAAACACTGCAAGCTAGTCAATTTCGCTCATAGTGACCCTATAGGACAGAGTACAACTGCCCCAAAAGTTTCCAAGGTTCTAAATCTCTATGGAAGCAGAAGGCCTCATCTTTGTCCCATGGAGCAGCTGAGGGTTTGAACTGCCAACCTTTTGGTAAGCAGCCGAATTCCTTAACCACCGTGCCACGAGAGATCCCTTAAGATACCAATAGACACTACCAAATACTCCTCACTCAAACTCCAATCTTTATCACCCTAACCAAGATAGTTTCTGTGCATATGCTCCTCCTTCATGGCACTCTCTTTTAAATTGAAAGCTCATGCAATCAGGTCTAACTGCTTTAACCTAGACTATACTGCTATGCCCTAACTGCAAGAGAAACTGGGGAAGCACATTTCTGGCTTTTACCCTACAGAGGCAAGATTTATACAGCTGAAAATCCTCATACATATAAGAGTGTTCAGTAAGTGCTGGACAGCAGAGAAAGCATGTTGTTGTTATTGTTATGTGCTGTCGAATCAGACGCGACTCAAAGCGACCCCTCCTTGGGTTTCCGAGGCAGTATCACTAAGGAAGTAGATTGCCTCATCTTCCTTCCGAGGAGTGGCTGGTGGGTTTGAACCACCAGCCGTCTGATTACGCATCAAGTGCCTTAGGTACTACGCTACCAGAACTCCTAGAGAAAGCATACCCTATGTTTGTTGTTGTTGTTGTTAAGTGCCATCAAGTCGTTTCCGACTCAGAGCGACCCCATGCAAAACAGAACGAAACACTGTCCGATCCCGCGCCAGCCCCACAATCCCTGTTATACTTGAGCCCATCATCACAGCCACCATGTCAATCCATCTCATTGAAGGCCTCCCCCTCTTTCGTCGACCCTCCACCCTACCAAGAATGACATCCTTCTCCAGGGAAT
>NW_006922150.1:58038-58845 GCF_000298275.1 Orycteropus afer afer | reverse complement strand
AGAGTTGATGCTTTTGAGTTGTGGTGCTGGCGAAGAATGCTGAAAGTACCATGGACTGCTAAAAGATCTAACAGGTCTGTCCTGGAGGAAGTGCACCCAAAATGCTCCTTGGAAGTGAGAATGGCCAGACTTTGTCTCATCTATTTTGGTCATTTTGTCAGAAGGGACCATTCGTTGGAGAAGGTTGTAATGCTTGGCAGGGTGGTGGGTCGACGAAAGAGGGGGAGGCTTTCAACTAGATGGATTGACACAGTGGCTGTGATGATGGGCTCAAGTATAGCAGTGATCCTGGAGCTGACGTGGGATTGGACAGTGTTTCATTCTGCTGTGCATGGGGTCGCTATGAGTTGGAAACAACTCGACGGCACCTAACAACAACAACAGAGGTGGTTCTAAAGAAAGACCTGCAGATCTACTTCTGAAAGTTCATAGCCCTGAAAAATTCTATGAAACATTTTTTTTTTCTTTGCTGCCATGAATCAGAATTGACTTGCTGGCAATTTTTTGGTTTTTGGTTAACAAATATACATCATATTCCTATTTCTATCACACATATTATCTTGTTTAACACTAGATTGAGTCCATTTTTCTTTCCTCTCCAATCTTAACAAAAATCTTAAATATTTGATTATATACTAAATCCTTATCCATATAGCAATCTGGACCAAGGCACCAACCAAGTAAATATAAATATTTTCACTATCTGTCCAAGTTGTTGTTGTTGTTGTTGTTAAGTGCCGTCGAGTCGTTTCCGACTCATAGCGACCCCATGCACAACAGAACGAAACACTGCCCGATCCCGCACCA
>NW_006922150.1:50373-55858 GCF_000298275.1 Orycteropus afer afer | reverse complement strand
TTTGAGAAATGCTAATCATTTCAAATTCCAGGATCTTGTATAACATTTTTTTTATATAAGATATTTACTTATCAACAGCATCAACAGCACTGTTTTAAGTACTACCCATTGCTAACCATTATGTGAATGAAGCTTGCATTTTAAATCCAGCATCCAGAAACTTTTTTCTGTAGAGGTTCCTGTAGGTTTACTATGTCTATAGAATTAACATTGTTAACTGCCCCTGCATGAATCATGGAAGAAAAGAGACATTGAAAAGAATACCTTACAGATTTCCAGAGATCAGACAAATCCTTAAAGGATTAGCAAAGGTCAGATGTCCCATATGTAAAACATCCAACTAACTCATTACTAACATTTGATCCATGGCCTTGTAGTGGTCCAAAACTATATTCCTTAGCAGTACCTTTCTCCTTAGTGCTAAGGTAAGCATTTTGGTACAGTGCTATCCTTATTGCTTTAAGCAGATCCGTGGACCTCATTAAGGTAAATAAATATCAGAGAGGGAAATATATTTTGTTGAGTTCTATCCACCTCAAGATAATTCTTAGAAATCACACCTGAAGAAACATAATGAAAAAAATAAACAATTCTAGTTTAGCTAAAAAGAACTTAGAATTTTCTTTTTAAAAGTCTTTATTTCATGCTTAAAATGTTGTGTAATCACACATCCCGGGGTAAGAGGAAGGAAACTTGAATTAAATATCATTTAACAAAAATTTCAAGTTTGTTCTACACCTTTGTTCCATCTATTTCAACTTGAGGAAAATTTTGGGGGGAATTCTGTTTTTTGTTTTTTTTTTTTTCTCTTGTATTAAAAAAGAAGAAAAATCTTCAGTTTGTTCCAAATAATACATTATTTCTTTTGGTAGTTTCAATTCAAGGGGAGGAAGCTGTATCTCCTCTCATACAAATGGTTAGAATAATTCAATTTCTTTTAACCGTTCAAGTTTTCAAGCATACCTGATTGAGTTAATATTGTGATGTTAACCTCTTCCTCCCTAACATTGATATTTTCCCTGTTTGTTTACTTTGTCAGGTAGAAAATAGAACACATAAAATATGTGTACTAAATTTCTCCTTTATTTGTACCTTCTGACATCCAGGATAAGTGAGTTCAAGGAAATTCACATTGAGTATTTTTATTCCTGAAAATAAAGATTTGTTAAAATAAAAACCCAGGTAAGTCCCCAAAGACTAAAGAAGTTAGCAGAAAGCAAGCAGTAGTCTTTAGCAAATGAAGGAAAGGAGACGAGGAGTTTTGTTCATTAGGTTGCAAAAGTTTCTTGAACAGGAGACATGTGAGATTATGGTTAAATTTTGCTAAGTGTATTCGCACTACTTCCCTTCTTTCCAGGTGCCTTCCCGAGGCACTACCCATCTGTAGTCCATTTGAATGCATGATGTTTTCTTCAATCTTTAATCTGACAATTTCTGGAATATCTTCATATACTTCGTTCAGAAGCCTTGACAAATGTTTTACCAAGTAAATTAAGTGAATTTGTGTTCTTGCCAACATTTAGCACTTGATCTGTATTTGTGAAGTCATTTGCTCTGAAGGAGGAAATCTTGAAATCACCAGGTCTGTATGTAAAGCCAAGTAGCACCTTAGAGAATAGGTCTTCTCCAGCAGCTCTATTTCCATGCAGCACAGGTAACTCTACCTACTCAAATGTATTTATAGTTATTAGTTTCCTTGGCTATGCTCTATTTTCAACAAAATGTCACAAGTTTCTCAGAAATCAATTAAAAGCACAATTTAATCACTAAAACCTGTCAGTGTTCATTTCATTACCACATGTGCCAAACATATTTATGCAGATGACAATTATTTATCTCAAGAAACATATTTGTGTTCAAGGAGCAATCAGGAAGAGGGATAAGGTTGTCGCATACTCTAATATGCAGTGACAGCTACATATCTATGTACTTGGGGCTTAGGCACTGGGGTTAAAATTTAAATATTGGCACAAAGATCCCATTTCTGAACTTTAATGTCGTCTTTGAACTTTTTAAAAGGCTTTACTACTAATGAATTTTTGACACAATTATGAGACAGGATTTTTTTTCTGATTGCTAAATTTAAAATGTATCATCACTTAATTGTTTTCTTTTCTTTAAATATGCTTAATAAGGCCCTGGTAGCAAATATATCAATAACAACTAGATGCTATGTACAGAGGAGCATACAGGGTGTAAAAAGGTAAGTAGACTAACTGCCATACCCAATATACCCAAGAAGCCCAGACAAGGACTGATTGATTTTTAACTGCAAGGTAATGATTTCCTGAGCCTCTCAGTCATTTGTCTAACTATTCTGCTTTGGTGTTTATCATCTCACTGGAAGCAGAAGACCTGATTGAATGTGTATTTCTGAAAGCTCTTGAGATTATTAAAGTCCAATTGTCAGGCCATAAATCATTCTAAGTTTTTATATTACGTGACTCTGAGGCATCCATGCTACTAATTGCAGATTTCCTTCTAAGGCTTTTAGGATAGCCAAAGTGTAATTCTCAATCCCTCTGTGACTGAGTCTGCCATTTACAGCCTGAGTAATGTCACCCACTAGGTTGTAGAAGAAGTTGCAATTTTGTTAGAAGACCAGCCAAATGATGGTTGGCGGAACCATCTGTCATCAGCTATCCCAATTTTCACAGTATCAGCTATGCAATTGTGACCTTTATAACATTTTCCCTTTGTCTTTTCCTTATTTCAATTGCTTCCAAGTTTTTACTTTTTTATTTCTTTCCTAAAATATTTACTAACACTATATAATGTGATAGGAGCTCTGGTAGCATAGTGCCTAAGGCACTTGACTGCTAACCAGAAGGGTGGCGGTTCAAACCCACCAGCCACTCCTCGGAAGAAAAGTTGGGCAATCCTACTTCCGTAGTGATACTGCCTCGGAAACCCAAGGAGGGGTCGCTATGAGTCGGGGCCGACTTGACGGCAAATAACAACAACAACACAATAATATAATGTGATACCAGATCACTGAGATTCAATTCAACCAACATTTATTGAACCACTACTTTTCTGGGCACTATTCTAGGAGTTCAGTGTTTGCAAATTAAAAACAAACAAAACACAAGCTTCTGTCCTTGCATTCAAGATATTGTTATTTATAATTTAGCTGGACACACATAGATATACTGGCTATAGATAATTCTTCCATTAGGAGTTATATACTACATGCATGGGGATTCATAAAGCAATGGAAAACTCCCTAGAAGCAGTTAACTTTAAGTTGTTATTGTTTTTAGCTGCTGTGGAGTCAGCTCCCTACTTATGGTTACCCCATGCACAATGGAACTAAATGCTGGGTCCTGCACCATACCCGAGATCAGATATAAATTAGACCATTATGATCCATAAGATTTTTATTGGCTGATTTTTTGGAAGGAGATCATCAGGCTTTTCTGGAAGCCCTGTTGAAAACCATTCAGTATCACAGTAACATGCAAGCCTCCACTAACAGCTGCATGGTGGCTGTACATGAGGTGCAAAGGCTTGGAAACAAGCCCTGGTCTCCCATATTGAATGCACAAATTCTACTCTTATTGTATATGAGGGAGCAGTTGTTAAAACATTTGGCCACTAACCAATATATCAGCAGATTGAATGCCGCAGCCACTCTGTCATACAGGGTCACTATGAGTTGGACTCGACTCAATGGCAGGGTTTTTTTGGGGTGTGGGGGTGAGGGTGGGGGCGCTAATGGTATGTGGCAGAACCCTGGTGGTGTAATGGTTAAGTGCTCAGCTGTTAATTGACAAATCAGCTGTTGAAAACCATCAGCTCCTGTACAAGAGAAAGATGTTGCAGTCTGCTTCCTTAAAGACCATAGCCTTGAAGATCCTATGGTGCAGCTCTACTCTGTCCCCTAGGGTTGCTATGAGTCAAAATTGACTCAGTGGTAACAGGTTTTTTTTTTTTTTTTTGGTTTTGATGTGATACACAAGATATAAGAACATATCAAAGGGAGCATAAACCAAATAGAGAAGAAAGTAAGGTCTCTTTGGGGAATGGTGGCCAATGTGGAGAGCTAGGTAGGAAAGGAATGCAAGAATTGGAGCCTTAAAGGGAATCTAGTTACAAGGAGTTGGAGCCTATCTTTAGTTATCTTCTTCTGGAGTTGCTCCAGCCTTCTCTGTTCCCATTCCAAAACCATATTAAGGCATTATCAGTTCCCAAGGTAACCAGTTTTGACTAGCTTTTCTGCCTCCATACTCTATAGCTACTCTCTTTCTTTCTTATTACCCCCAATTCCATTTATCTTCTACCTCATAGGCCAAATGGAGTAGCTAAAATACAAATCTGATCCTATGCTCAGTGTCTCTGTAGCTCCTATTTGCTGTAGCCCAAGTGCTCTGGCCTGTTGTGCATAGCCTTCCAGCATCTTGTTTGTCTTCTCTTTCCAGTTACATCTTAAGGAAATCTCTATTTAGCAATATCTGAATTCAAAATGCTCTAATACCACTGTGCTTTTATGGATGCTGCTTCCCTACACTCGAGTAACTCTCTTCTCATCCAACTGTCTTCCTGAAAGTTGATACTCTCAATTTAAGATTCTTCTCAAAAGGGTCTCTTTGAACAGTATTGTCTAAATTTTGTCATCTACATTAACACCATCAACACAAGATCAACCTCTCCTTCTTCTCTGTTCCAGTGGAACTCTGTATGCATCTCAATGACAGAATTCATCTTACCAATCATATATCATTTTTATCCTCCCTTTTAGCTCTTATTTCCTTGAAGGTTAAAACCCTCCTGTAGACCATCATTTTCTCATCAGGACCTAACAACACTTGCTGGTCTATAGCAAAGTAACAATACGTGAATAAATGAATGACAGAAATAATTAAAAGACAAATGAGGTAATTTAAATTAAATATGATTTCATGAAAAAGTTATTTAATAAAAAAAATAGAATTAGTGTGGAAGTTATTGATGATGATCTTTGCAATAATACTTTTTTTTTTTTTTAAATTATGAGGGATTAAGGAAATCAATATCATTTATAATAGCTACCCCAAAAATAAAATACTTGGGAATAAATCTTACCAGGGACACAAAAGACCAGTACAAAGAAAACTATAAAAGACTACTTCAAGAATCCATATGAGATCTACATAAATGGAAGAACATGCTTTGCTCATGGAAAGGAAGATTGAACATTGTGAAAATGTCAGTTCTACCCAAAGCAATCTATGCATTCAATGCAATCCCAATCCAGATCCCATCAACATGCTTTAAGGATATAGAAAAAAACAATCACTAACTTTAGCTGGCGGTTCAAACCCACCAGCCACTCCTTGGAAGGAAGATTGGGTAATCTACTTCCATAGTGATACAGCCTCAGAAACCCAAGGAGGGGTCGCTATGAGTCAGGTCTGACTCAAAGGCACATAACAACAACAAAACAGCAACTTTATATGGAAAGGAAAGAGACATCGGATAAGCAAAGCACTATTGAAGCTCTGGT
>NW_006922150.1:49112-49603 GCF_000298275.1 Orycteropus afer afer | reverse complement strand
AAAAAGACAAATAACCGAATTAAAAAATAGTCAGAAGACATGAATAGACACTTCACCAAAGAGGATATTCAGGCAGCCAACAAACATATGAAGAAATGCCCATGATCATTAGCCATTAGAGAGATGCAAATCGAGACAATGAAATACCATCTTGCCCCAGCACTAGTAGCAAAGTTCAACATGAGAGAAAATAACAAATGCAGGTGAGGATGTGGAGATGTTGGTACTCTCATACACTGTTGGTGGGACTGTCAAATGATACAACCACTGTGGAAAGCAGTATGGTGATTTTTAAAAAGTTGGAATTAGAAATACCATTCAATCCAGCCACTCCATTACTAAGTATATGTCCTAAAGAAGTGAAAGCCAGGACAAGAACAGATATATGCACACCCATGTTCATGCAACACTATTTATAATATCCAAAGGATGGAAAAAACCTAGGTGCCCATCAACAGAAGAATGTATAAACAAACTATGGTATATGCACT
>NW_006922150.1:46968-48647 GCF_000298275.1 Orycteropus afer afer | reverse complement strand
TGGGTTTCTGAGGCAGTATCACTATGGAAGTAGATTGCCCAACCTTCCTTCCAAGGAGTGGCTGGTGGGTTTGAACCACCAGTCTTCTTGTTAGCAGTCAAATACCTCACGCACTACATCACCAGAGCTCCAACAAACAACAAAAATGAACCCTTTTGCACAAACAGTACTACATTTTCAGTGAAGGCAAACATTGATCTATGGGTGGATAGATGGATGGACAAGCTAAACTTTTAGGTATGTCTATGCAGGGGAGAGTGTGCCCAAGACCATGTATAGAGTTGGCAGACAGTGTTTCTACAAGTGTATTTGTGTGTTCTGTAAGAATCCCCAGGTATATAGTAGAGATGACAAAGGACAAGGTTGTAGTCACTTCCTGGCCACAGCCAGCTACTCAGAGGTAGAGAGTAGTTGGACCTGTGGGCTTGAGACCATAATAGCAGGATATATCAAGCTCAATTGGCATAACAGACTACATAAAGCATTGTTCCACTTTGGAAAGTAGTGACTGAGATCCTAAAAGCTTGCAAGTGGCCATCTGGATGCAATGATGTGTCTCACCTTGTCCAGAGCAAAGAAAACCAAAGACACAAAGAAACAATTAATCCAAGCAACTAGTACAACATGTAATCCTCAGCCTACAGAACTATGAGACCAGAAAAACTAGACTGTGCCTGGCTACCACTGTCAACCACTTGGAGGGAGATCTATGTAGGAGATCCTGGATAGAGTGGGATAATAACATGGAACAAAACTTAAAATCATTAAAAAAAAAAAAAAAGGGACCAGGTTTTCTGGCCTGATGGAACCACTGAGACTATTGCCCCTAGCTGTCCTTCAGGTCTGGAATTGAACCCACTCCTGTGGCTTTCAGCCAAACAAAAGACAGGCATATGAGCTAACCGTTTACATTAGGTAGCTACACTCCTTGGAGAGATCAATCATGGGAGAATAGAAGGTCTATTTATGTACAGGGTTACAGATCCGGGGCCAGGAGTGCATGGGAGGGAAAGACACAGGGAGGAGGTAACTACATGGAGGAAGTGAGAGGGGAGTTGTTTCACTGTGGGAAATTGTAGTCAATGTCATGAGACAAAGTGTCTGCGAAGTGCTGTAATGAAAAGTGAATTTGCTTTGTAAACTTTCACCCAAATCATAATAAAAATTAAAAAAAAAAAATCATGATTATGATGGATTGAAGAATGAATTAGTAATGAAAGAGTGGCAACATGCTATCACTGGTATAATATTCATAAACTGAAAACATCTGTAGACTGAGGAGAAGAAACTGATGGAAAGAGAAATACAGCAAAGATGGAATAAGTGATGGAGAAAAATCTAAAAGGAGAAATCAGATCAAACTACATTTGGAAAAATCTGTCTAAAACAGTATGACAGCTTCTTAGATAAGTGATAATGAGGTATACTACAAAGTCCAGAAAGAGATAAGTTCAGAAATAAAACAATTAAGCATCCATGCCTGATGGATATATTATTTGCATTGCTTGGCACATAATTGTTGCTCAATAATTTTTTTTTTTTTCTAACTGGTTGTTAAATATCTTTTCAGAAAGAAAGGCTCACTACTGGACTTTGAGAAGCTAAGAGAAAAATGAAGATTTTGAGAATTTAGACTACTCTTGCCAAGGTGTGGCAAACCTAGCCTTCCATGTCTATCA
>NW_006922150.1:43365-43938 GCF_000298275.1 Orycteropus afer afer | reverse complement strand
TTTGATTGTGTGGATCATAACAAATTGTGGATAACATTGAGAAGAATGGGAATTCCAGAACACTTAATTGCACTCATGAGGAACCTGCACATAGACAAGGAAGCTGTCATTCCAACAGAAAAAGGGGACTCTGCATGTTTTAAAATCAAGGAGGGAGTGCATCAGGATTGTATCCTTTCACCATATTTATTCAATCTGTATGCTGAGCAATTAATCAGAGAAGCTGGACTATATAAAGAACATGTCATTAGGATTGGAGGAAAAATCATTAACAACCTGCGATACGTAGATGACACAATTTGCTTGCTGAAAGTGATGATGACTTGAAGGACAGACTGATGAAGACTGAAGACTACAGTCTGCAGTATGGATTACATCTCAATAAAAGAAAACAAAAATCCTCACAACTGGACCTATAAGCATCATCACGATAACTGTAGAAAAGACTGAAATTGTCAAAGACTTCACATTGCTTAGTCCTACAATCAATGCCAGTGGAGGCAGCAGTCAGGATATCAGATGATGTGTAGCACTGGGCAAATAGGCTGTAAGGGACTTCTTTCAAGTGCTGAA
>NW_006922150.1:37805-42905 GCF_000298275.1 Orycteropus afer afer | reverse complement strand
GTCACTAGGAGTTGGAGACAATTTGACAGCACCTAACAACAACAACAACAATGCACTGGATTGGTAACCAAAAGATTAGAGACTTGATTCTACCCAGTGCTGGCATAAATGATTATAATTTACTTTAGAAAATTCAGCTACTGTAAACTCTTTGGGACACAGTTCTACTCTCACACATATATAGGGTTGCTATGAATTGGAATCAACTGGACAGAAACTGGTTGGATTTTGGTTCATTGTTAGGAAGCTATTTCAGTAGTCTGAGAGGATAATTACATTGTCTAAGTGGTCGCTATGAGTCGCATCCAACTCGAGGGCACATAACAACAACAACAACAACAAGCTGGTGGGAGTGAAAGCAGAGAGCGGTTGGTGAAGTCTAGATGTTTCTGGAGATAGAACTGGCAGGATTTTGTAATTGGTTAGATGTGAATATGAAAAGAAAAATAAGGATAAAAAATCAGTACTAGATTTTTGGTATTACTGTCTGAGTACATAGGGATGCAATTTACTGATATGGTGGAAGACTGCTCCAGTTATACCAGGTAGAATTTAAGTCCAAAAGAAAAAGTTGTATATAGCTACTCTGGAAACATAAAACTGCAGCTGAGACTCAGCATAAGAAAAATATCATAAATTGCAGTGCTTTTCAAAGGAACAACTCTCCCTTTTGTGTTCTTAGCTCAGTGATATGAAATTCCTTCAGGGACCAAATTGGAAATGTGGTCATCTGTGAATTTAAATTTTCCATTTTGCTCACATACCAAATCCAATCCAACACTTGATTTTGTGACTTTTACTTCAAAAATGTCTCCTGAGTATGTATTCTCAGCTCTATTGTCATTGTCATTGCCAGGTCTGCTCAGTGTCTTCAATAGACCATTACTTAGTACTCCCCAGCTCCTCCCCTGCCTCCAGGTGTCACCTTCCTTGCTCAGCTACTCTAAACTACAAGATGCTGCCACAGTGTGCTTTATGAATCAAAGATTGAATGTAGTTAGGCATTTATATGGAACAGAAATTAGATAAAGACTGATGACTTCCCTCTTCTGGGGAGTTATGGCTAAATTCCTAAGCATGCAGTATAGATCTTTCCAATACCTGTTATTAGAATAATACCAATCTCTGATAAAATGTTTATCATTTTTGATAAAATGACATCATGGTTTGAGATAGAATGAGAAAAAATAGGGCAGAACTATTTTGAGATCTCCATCTATAAGTATATCTATTTCAATTTATTGGTATCCATTTGCTAACTGTCTTTTCACAAATAGGACAGTTATTTTGATATTATGTCATCTAGATTCTCTTCCAAGATTTCTAGTCACTGACCAAGAGATTCCTCCTATTAATATATGCCATATCCAAAGGAATTGTAAGTGTCTGGGATCTCAGCAGGAATGGAGGATCTGAGAAAATGCCAACAGTTCCCACTCCAGTTACAGATGATCCAAGGAAAAATGACCCTAATAAGTAGAAGATCCTTCATCTAGGGAATATGCACATTGTTAGTGCTTTGCTTATCTCTAGTGCTGCTCTAACAGAAAATACCACAAGTGGGTGGTTTGAGCAAACAAGGATTTATTCTCTTCCAATTTAGAAGGCCTGAAGTCTGAGTTAAAAATGCCAGCTCTAGGGGATTGGTGAAAGACCCTCGACCTTGTGCTTCAGCTCTGTCTCTAGCCATTGGCCCACTGAAGCTGAAAGCTTCTCTTAACTCAAGCAGCAACCTCCAGCTGTCTACCCACTCAAAACCAGGCCCAGCCAAGTTGACATACAATTTAACTATCACAAATCCACCCTTTGTCAACTTGACATTAGTACACATCTCTTTCACTGGGTGGCTCCAGTCCCCTAGTTCACCTGAGTGACTACCTTACCTCTTGGTCTGACAGGCCCCACTCTTCTGTCTCTTGGGCATGGCAGCCCTGCCTGCTCACTTTTGGGCAGTAGATATGGCCCCATCTCACTGGCTGACATGAAGGGCGGCCCCACACTCCAGAACCAAGTTAGGTAAGGTATGACTCTTTGAAACCAGGGTGGCTATGGTGGGTCTAACCCTGGAGGCCATGGTCCTATACTTTGAAGCTGAGATAGATCTCCTTCCTGTTTCCTCAGTATCTCTGAAGAAATTCTGCCAATTAATGCCTGAAGGTAACCCTCTCCACC
Organism: Orycteropus afer afer; assembly: GCF_000298275.1. Lineage (NCBI taxonomy): Eukaryota > Metazoa > Chordata > Mammalia > Tubulidentata > Orycteropodidae > Orycteropus > Orycteropus afer. The sequence continues at coordinate 40,733 of NW_006922150.1, read as the reverse complement.
AGGAATCTTCCAGCCCAAAATACACTTAGCTTTCTTGTTCCATGGGCTGGCCAGCCTACCACTACATCTCATGCCAGTCTCTTCTATCAATTAATGCCTGAAGGCAACCCACCCCACTGGGAAGCCACCTACCCAATGGCATATAGCATTCTCTTACATGGGCTGGTAAGCTGCCATCTCATGTCAGTCTCTCAGCTCTGCTGCTACTGTTTCTCTGCCAGTGTCTCTCTGCTGGTGTCTCTCTACCAGGGTGTCTCTACCTGGGTCTCACTGCTGGGGTCTCAGTGCAGGGATCTCAGGTCAAGGATGCACTCTACTCCTGTTTCCACTTTTTAGGTATCTGTCAGAGCAGCACCCCACTCCTGGTACCAAATTTTGTTTTGGTTACCTCTAGTGCTGTTCTAACAGACAATACCACAAGTGGGTGATTTGAAAAAACAAGGATTTATTCCCTTACAGTTTGGGAGGCTAGAACTCCAATTTCAAAGTGCCAGCTCTAGGGGCTAAATGAAAGCCCCTTAACCCTGGGCTGCAGCTCTTCCTCTTGATGCAGGCCCACTGAAGCTGAACCTTCTCTTAATTCAGGTCACTGTTGGCTGCTGAGGCTGCCAAACCCAAGGTCAACAAACAAATTAGCACAGTTTCAAGATTACCAAACAACATGACAGATCACTAGTTCAAGTCTAGAGAGGGTCTCAAGAGTGGCAGGAAACATGGCAGGCTGCAGAATGAACACTTGGCTACATACAGGGTCCAAGTATGCCAAAAAAGCTCAAAGACCTTTCTTAAAGCTGTCTCCTTATATACAGGAAGCAGATCACATTCCTAAGACAGATATTCAGCTGCTCCAGTAGATTTCACCTTTGTGTTGAGTATCAATCTTATCATAGAGAATAACTACATCCAACTGCCCAGACACACAAAACCAGCCAGTCGAGTTGACACACAACTTAACTAACACTGATGGCAAGAATTCCTTTTGAGTTGAAAGACACCATCAAACTGTAGACCAATGTGTATGCCTGCTTCAGAAATCTAGTCATTTGATATCCTATTTTCATTTAAAAAAAAAAATTCTGAAGACTGGACAGTATGCTTACAAATTCAAGGTATGCTTATGTGCTTTGGTGGGTATTTGACAACAGTGTATAATATCTCTAAAATGATCAATGTATTCTATATCATGGGTAATTAAGCTAAGTGGCATAATTGTATTACATGATTATTTTATGACATTTTATTATGTGGTTATTTTTTCATACATTTGAAAAATGGTTCTCCAAATAATTTGAGAATTTGTTTTCAGTGTAGGAATTTTATAATACATTCTTCTGCTTTCCATAAACATCAGGAAATAAATCAGAGTCATTCTAGAATATTTGTTGAATTTAGACCAATTTCATCCACAGTCAATAACTTGAACTACTACTAACTAAAGTCTTGTCTATAATTAGCAGAGAAAACACACCTGAAGGAGGTAGAAGAGGTATATCTGGGTTACAGAAAGAGGGTTCTAGAGAAAGAAAGTGAAGGGAAATATACCAGTGATGCATTTTTTTTCATACTTGACAAAGCAGTAAGAAGTGACCCTTGCAAAGAAAAATACTGCCTAGTCTTTCTGAAATGACAAGATATCAAGCAAAATTTAGAAATAATAAACCCATAAAAATTTACAGAACAGAGAGCTAAATTTAAAGCAAAATGGACTTTGAGGCCTCATGAATCTTTCCCCAAGTCAACCTCACAAAATTATCCTTTATTTAAAATTTCACAGTGATTCCCCCAATAGGTGCATGTTAGAGGTACATCGAGTACTGTTTTGTAGTATCACATACAATTTAAACTAAGGTCAGGCAAAGCAGTGTAAATTCATTCCCTTGAATCTGACCTGGACCACACAGTCTAATTATCTTACCAGAGCAGTCAGCAAAACAGAAAGAATTCTTTATCTAAATCAGGTTTTTACAAAATACCAGTTCACTCCTCATTTATTAGCCAAAAAGCTATCTGACCTTGTAGATGAAGTCATTTTTTAAAAATCATCTTGGGATCCAGCAAATCTACTGTAAACTTAAAGGAAGTTTAGATTGCAAACACCGAATGCAGGTTTGCTAGACATAGCCTGACACAATAGTACAGAAATATGTCCTATTTTAATATTCTGATGCCAGTAACCACTGCAGAGGTATATTTGCATTCAAAATGTGCAGTCACAGAAGCAAGGTGATCTAAAGGCTTGTCATATGTTAAATGGCTCACAGTGTTTTGCAGACAACAGGAAGTCTCACTTGCACAAAGTACTAGAATTAATGCGTCAAGGTAGGTGACAAGCTCTTAAGCTGATACATACATCAAGGAACTGAGCTCCTCATAACCAACCTGTCATACTTGATTATGTTCTGGGAAAAATGCCCCACATACAAATATGACTTTGTTTATTAAATCTAACATATTAAATGCAATCTGCTGCTAAAAATTACTCTCAATTTTATATAGGAGAATGTATTTCCATAAACTATGTAATGGAGAATAATTTAAACAACATTAACTATAAAGAGTTTTAGAGAAAATATTGTTATAGTTGGCATTAAAATATCATGAGATCAGAGAAGTTTAGAACAAATGATTTGTTATAAGCTTATTTTCTTGTATGTCCCTTTTACTTGAATGGGGTATGTACCGCCTGGAAATATTCTCTCATAAACAGACCAACTCAATCTCAAGAGTTTGTAATGGTGATATTGTGAAATTGTTTATTTGAGCTAATGGCAAAGAATAAGGAAAGAAGGGAAAAGTATGTGTTTCTAAAGTGGAAGAAATTGCCAAGAGCTTCATCTGTGAGGAGCTACTTATTAAAACTAGTTTGACAATGTGATCTTGTGAAGCTTCATTGAATGGTGCATATTTGTACATGAATGATAACAAAGT
>NW_006922150.1:36259-36870 GCF_000298275.1 Orycteropus afer afer | reverse complement strand
TTTAACTTCTGTTGTGGATTACTTTTCTGATCTTGGACAGGTTACCTAGCTTCTCTAAGCTTCAATGTCTTTGTATGGGGTTAATACTAGCACTTGGGATTTCAATGAGGAAGATACATAAGCATTTAACAATATAATTGGCATATAACAAGCATGGAATAATATTAACTTAGCTCTGCTTGTGTAGCCCCTAAGGAATTTGACTGCTAACAAGAAGACTGGTGGTTCAAACCCACCCCACTCCTCAGTAGGAAGATTGCGCAATTGACTTCTGTAGAGACATTGTCTCAGAAACCCAAGGTGGGGTCACTATGAGTCAGAAATGACTCGACAGCAGCAAGTTTTTTTTTTTTTTTTTTTTTAATGCTGCCTGAATGCTCCTTAAATCATCCAATGCTCCTTACATCATCCAAAATCACAGAGAATAAAGGCATATTTGATCTCCTGAACCTAGGATGGGGGTGGGGCTTGCTCTGTAATATTAATATGTCACAGCTAAGTACAGAGGCACATTGCATGACCCAGGAAGTTGTTAGCTCTGAGATTTTCTAGATCTAGTGGTTCTCCACCTTGACTGAACCTTGAAAACACCTGTTGTTGTTGTTGTTGTT
>NW_006922150.1:33501-34582 GCF_000298275.1 Orycteropus afer afer | reverse complement strand
GAACTTCAATTCCAAGGATTCAAGTCAGCAGAAGTCTCCAGCTTTTTGCTTGATCTGCAGATTTTGGGTTTGTCTATCACTGCAACCAGGTGAACCAGATGGTGTCATAATATTGTTGTCTGACCCCCAGATTTGTGACTTGCCAGTCCCATAATTGTGAGTGATTTCTTCACAATTGCATATGCTATTTTCTTCAAGTAAATTTCTCTCTCTGTATAGTTCTATATTTGCTTCACTGGTTTCACAACTCTACAGAACCCTAGTACTGTACATTGATTTGAAAAGTTTTAAAAGCTCCCCAGCTAATCAGAATGTGCTAGATAGCCTGATATCAGCAACTTGTGAACTAGCGAATAAAGTGAAAGGAAATTTGACAGACTAAGGGTTTCTCTAAAGGGAGTGAGCCATGTATTAGACCAGCTCTGATAAGGAGCTGACTTTATAACTGATATTAAATTTAATAGAAAAATAACAAACCTAGAGAGATTAGCATAGTATTAATTGGAATGTTTAAATTTCTGCAACATCTAGTGGAGTGGCAACTTCTGAGGAATGTAAAATCAGTTTTAGGAAGTTTAAAAAGGTGATTTTTTTCTGTGAACACTTACCTGGCACTTTATGTATTGAGAATGATAGATAAATATTGGCAAAGATATGGATATGAATAGATATGGTGATGCAGACAGGGAAAGGAACAGAGATCAAGATAGAAATAGAGATAGAGATAGAGATAGACAGAGATAGAGATAGAGTGATAGAAATAGAGAAGGTCTGCAGTCCTTAAGTAGGGTCCTATAAGTCAGTAATCCTTGGCTAAACCAAATATTTCAAATCCTCTCTTTGAAAAATTCTAATCAAGATAACAAGATTCTTATAAATGGATCTTTAACTCACCCAGTCCTGAATAACTCCGTGAGTTCAAAAGTAAACTGGACAGTGAATTAAGAAGAGGCATGAAAATACTTGACACAAAAGAGAAAATGAGTTGTTTAGAAAAAAAAAAAAAAATAGAAGCAAGAAGGATCAGTGGACTAAACCATGAAAAAGAGCAATGCAGTAAGAGTATAACAAAATTTGTTGC
>NW_006922150.1:31820-32922 GCF_000298275.1 Orycteropus afer afer | reverse complement strand
CTCAATGAGATGGATAGACACAGTGGCTGCAATTTGGGGCTCAGGTATAGCAAGGATTGTGAGGCTGGCACAAGACCAGGCAGTGTTTCACTCTGCTGTGCATAGGGTTGTTATGAATTGGAGATGACTTTATGGCACCTAACAAAAAGAACAGCAACAGGACAGAGTAGAACTACTCCATAGGGTTTCCAAGGCTGTAGTCTTTATAAAAGCCAATTGACATATCTTTCTCCAGTAGAGTGGCAGGCGGGTTTGAATTGCCAACATTTTGGTTACTAGCCTTGTATTTAACCACTGCACCACCAGGACTCTTTAAGAAAGTGATTGGGGGAAAATAAAAAAATAGAATCTACTATTATAGGGGAAACAGAAGAAGAATTGATACATTCAAAATGGTGTTTGTAAAAAAATATTGAATATACTGTTGAATGCCAGAAGAATGAAGGAATCAGACTAAGAGGAAACATAACAAGAATATTTCTTAGAAGTAAAGATGATGAGACGTCGATTTACTTAGTTCAGACATGTCATCAGGAAGACTAACCTTTAGAAAAGGACATCGTGTTTTGTTAAGAAGAAGAGAAATGAAAATGAAGGGACCCTCACTGAGATGGACTGACACAATAATCACAACAGTGGACTTAAAGATACCAATGATCATGAAGATGACACAGGACTGGTCAATGTTTTGTATTGTTATATTTTGAAAATGGCAGCTATAAGAGTCAACTTGACTCAAACAGGGTCACCAGATGGAAAGACTCAGCCCTGAAAGTTGCTCCTGAGCCCCCGCACCTACTGAGAAAGGCAACTATCAGAGCCAACTCAACAGCAACTAACAATGAAATATAAGGAAGCAGAGACAAAGAAAAGAAAGGTGGGTAGGTGGCAGTATATGCAGAGAATCACCCTTCTTGCTTTTGAAAGACAATCTGATTAGGATAGAAAACCTACCCTCTCCCCTGGCTGAGAGGCCAACGTTGCTAACACAAGTGTCTTCTTTATTAACAAGTGCAGGGGAATTGACAGCTCATCCCACACATTCTTATTTTTGAATCTTAATCCATAAGAGTTAATATTGAAGAGACAATAGTAAAGCTGG
>NW_006922150.1:29462-30720 GCF_000298275.1 Orycteropus afer afer | reverse complement strand
AAAGGTCTAATCACCTCAAGTTTGCTGGTGAAGCATCCTAGACAACCACACTCCCATGCCCCTGCCATTGCTCTCTGCTCACCCATAGTACCTGTTGTCTTCATTGCCGATCATAACGTAGAACTCTAGGATCATGTCCTTCTCAATGCAAAGGCCCCTACAGTGCCAGTTCTTATTTGTGGGGATGTTATACATTGGTATGCCTGAGACAATCCTGATTTTTACCTTTTGTCCTAGAATATTTCTTAACTTGACATTCTTTCACTCTGTAAAAATGTCTCTGCTTTGAAAAATGTGGTCACTCTACTTATTTCTCTTTTTAACACTATCCACCATTGCTAGCTATAATAGCACGATGCAAATGTGTCCAGACATCAAATTTTACTAGAGTATTGGAAAAACTTAAAACAAGCACAGTGGAGGAGGATCCAAGATGATGGACTAGGAAGACACACTATCCAGACCCTTTACAAAAAATGATAAGAAAAAAAGAAAAACAATGAAGGAAATGAGTGATATTCCTATATCCTAGACCTTCAAAGCAAAGGATAAAGAAGCAGAGCAAGTACAGATAACAGGAAGAGTTTGAACAAAAACAATGAACAAGGAGTGTTAAACTGCCAGCTGGGCATGGAGTCTCAGGACCATACTCTTGAGGAACACTAAGGTCAACTTGCATAACATATCCCACAAAGACAATGTCCTACATCTATTGTGGTAAGTAGAAATTTCATCTTAAAAGCTTGTGAGCAGCCATGTAAGGTGTAACTATTGGTCTCTCCCCATCCAAAGCAAAGAAAAGTGAAGAAAATCAAAGATTCAAGGAAATAATTAGTAGGACTAATGAACCAGAAAGGAGCTCTGGTAGCATAGTGCCTAAGGCACTTGACTGCTAACCAGAAGGCTGGCGGTTCAAACCCACCAGCCACTCCTTGGAAGTAAGGTTGGACAATCCTACTTCTGTAGTGATACAGCCTCAGAAACCCAAGGAGGGGTCACTATGAGTCGGGCCGACTCGATGGCACATAACAATAACAACAACAATGAAGCAGAATTAGAAAATGGTGTCCATCCTTACATTATTACAGATGGGCCCTTTACTGAAATTCACACACTCCAGGACTAGAAGTACCCCACTTTCACTCTGGGTCTTCTCTGTGCCTGCAAGTGAAGAGCAGGACCTGTATGTCCTGTGCACCACTAAGGACTAATGAACCATGTGAACTCCAACCTCCTTGATGCAGAGACCAGAAGAACT
>NW_006922150.1:25877-29112 GCF_000298275.1 Orycteropus afer afer | reverse complement strand
GTCAGCATAGAGAATGAATAAGAGGTGATGATGTCAGAGAGATATGGATTCAAATCCTGGGTCTGCCACTTACTCTCTCTCTCTCTCACACTTGATAAATTCCTTAAACTTCTCTGAATTTCAATTACTTTAATTGCAAAATAGAAACAATTTCCACTCATCTTGGGAAGATTTTAGGAGAACTAAATGAAACAACAAACAAAATGATTAACACTATATGTGATGTCTGATATGTCCCCTAGCAAATAAGTCACTGCTAAATGTCTAATGGACAGTCTCATTGAATGATTTGCCTTATCTCAAACTAAACATGGCCAAAAAGGAGCCAGCATCTTCCTTCTAACCCACTTCTCCTTGAATTTTCATCAATGGAACTGCTATTCCTTGTGACAGACGTTTGTGAATCATCAGTGGTTACTCCTCCCTTACACTACATCTAACCAGTCACTGAATCTTCTGGGCTGTATTTCAAAACAGCTTTCATATTTTTTTCCTCCTCTCTGTATCCATTACTACTGGCTTAGTTATGATCTCCACAGTCTCTCGATTATTGTGGTTTTCACGCCTCTAGTCTTTGTCCTTTGGAATTCACCCTTCCAATTTAACTGGAGTGATTTTTTTTTTTTTTAACTTGAAATATTATCACATTCCTGCCCTCCTTAACATAATACAGTGAATTTTGTACTCCTATATAATTATTTTACACTCTTCTGTCTGGTATGTACAGGAATTATATTGGTCCCATGTGACCCTCATTCTTCAGCTACTTCTCAGCAGGTACTCTCTAGGTAGCCACTAGTTGTTCTTCCCTGAACATGTCACATTTGATCAATTCTCTAAACCTTTATATGTGCTAAAAAACTGTTGACATCTAGTCAACTCTAATTCATGGCAGTGCCATATGTGTCAAAGTAGAATTGTACTCCATGGGTTTCCAATGCTTAATTGTTCAGAAGTACCAGGCCTTTCCTCTGCAGAATCTCTGGTTGGACTTAAAACTCCTTTCAGTTAGCAACAGCTCTCAGCAACTACAGACTCCTTGTGCTACTCCCTTTAAAATGATTTTTCTTTTTCATACTGAATTGTTGAATTTTAACCACTCTTTGAAGTCAAATGAAAAGACTATGTCAGTCAATTGCTCAGTCTTCATGGTCCCAAGTTCCTTGTAATAAGTTTACTATCGTAGTATCACATTGTTTTCTAATAATCTATCTAAATATCTGCTCCCTAACTAGAATAAGCCCTGTGAAGACAAAGAGCAAAGAGTTTTTGCATCTTCAGTCTCTACCTTGGTGCTTGGCATCTAACCATGTTCACCTACTGTGCTGAATGCTGAATGAACATGTGAGTGAAGAAGAAAGTGGAAAGGGAACATTTTTTGAACTGATGTGTCACAAGCATCATGGTAAAAGAAAGACTGGTGGCTGTGAAGTGAAAATGCTGTGGACACATAAAGCTGAAGCATGGAAAGAATGATAACTACCACACCAATAAAGAAATGTCAAAATGAGTATGGAAAATTTATTCAAAATGTGACCAGTCTGTTTTGGTTCCAGGAGATTTTGCTACCATGCGTATATAAATGCATATTACTAAGAAAGAGTATACAAGGATGTCAACAGTTAAGCTGAGGTGACTTTCTAGATAGCCATATGGTAGTATGGAAGAATACACCAATAACCCAAAGGCTAATATGGCCATCTCAAATATTTATTTGAGAATGTAATATATAAAAGCCACTGGTTTTATATAAAAATATTTTTAATGAACCAGTGATAGTTAAACTACAATAAATTACAATAGGAAAAAAAAAAAAAAAGCAATGTATCTGGAGAGTATTTAAGTGTTTCTATTTTGTATAAATTAATTTTTAAAAAAAAAAAAAAAAAAGCAATGTATCTGGAGAGTATTTAAGTGTTTCTATTTTGTATAAATTAATTTTTCATTCCCTTGAGCATAAATCGTCTTCTTAGGGAACATTATTCTGTGGCAAGACTTTTATATATTTCAGTATCATTCATAAAGTAAATATGTCATATCACAGTCGTGAAGTGCTGGGGTCCCCAAGACCACTCCCACTTTCAATGATTTACCTAAGGTTTCATGGGACTTATTACAGTGAAAATATACAAAAGGAAAAGATACATGGGGTGAAATTTGGAGGAAGCTAGACACTATCTTCCAATCATCCTCTTTCAGTGGAATCACTCTAGGAACAAGTTGTGACAACACATAAGGCTGTCTAACCTCAGTATTGTTGCCATTCACAAAAGTAATTTTGAGGGGGGGAAAAATTGTCATACTGTTAAAACATTACCAAAGGAAAGCTCAAGTTAAAACAATGTGAAACAATATGAAAACCTGTTTATTGTAATGCACCACAGATCCCAAATCTTTGTAATTGGTGATTCTAATTGACTTTCAGTCTCAAATATTTCTGATTCTGACTCATTTATTTCCCCCTAATTTACCTTTGAGACTAAATCTATGTATAATATTTCTCATTGACTCATTAGTAAATTCTACCTTCCTTTTCTAAATGGTCCTTTACATGACTGTCTCATGGATAAGAGGTACTATTTCAATTCTCTTGAGATAGTAAACACTTAAAGCTATAGCAGAAGTAAGCAAATTAGAGTCCACAAGCCAAATCTAGCCTAAAGCTTTCTTTTGTAAATAAAGTTTTATTGGAACAAAATGTGCATGCCTATTCGTTTATAGATTTTCTATGGCTTCTTTCTCCACACAAGATAAAATTAAGTACTTGTGACAGAGATTGTGAGGCTTGCAGCACCTAAAATATTTCCCAACTCACTCTTTACAAAAGTTTACCAATCCCTCTTAGTTCATTTAACAATCACCTAAGCTACAAAGTGAGCTTTGTTTCTGGAACCGCATTTCATAACACAAAAATACTGAAAAAGGTCACAACTATTTTAAACAAAAATTTTAAAAACTTTTTTTATAAAATTTATACAATATGTCAAAATTCAACACAATATAAAAACTACAACACAAATGCTTTGTTTAGGCAGTATATTTCTAAATGAGCAGAAAACCAAACCCACTGCAACTGAGTGGGTTCTAACTCACAACCACCCTCATTGGGTTTCTGAGGCAGTAAATCTTTACCAAAGCAGATAGCCCCAGCTGCCTTCTGCCAAGTGGCTGGTTGGTTTGAACAGCCAACCTTCTGGTTAGCAGTACTGTGCCACCAGAGCTTCTTAAACTAGCA
>NW_006922150.1:23062-25522 GCF_000298275.1 Orycteropus afer afer | reverse complement strand
ATATGTGTGTGTGTATGTATACATACACACACACACACACACACACACATATATATATATATACACATACTTTTATGATTTGATGTCCATTGATTACCCTGAAAAGCTTTGAAATACTACATTCCAGAGAGAAATAATTTCCTTATTGTCTTCTTCAATTGTCCCTTGTTTGAAGCATGGTCACAGACTTGATTATCACAGGTCTACACAGTGCTGGCATCCATACTACAGCCACTTTGTGAGCTTTATTAGAGCTCTTGCTGTTATTTTTGGGGTTTCCTCAGCAATGATATTTGTCCTGAGAACATAGAGGTACAAGTCAAGCCATGAGATCAAGGAGTCACCTGTTCTGAGCCTTCACTAAGTAAACTTACTACATTCTCTAAGTTTACCATTATAAGGATCCCTGCTATGGCCTAAATTCTTCTTGCTTCAAGCCAGCCTTTCATCTCATCCTTACATAATCTATTAATTTTTTATTATAATAGATGTACATCAGAAATGTTGTATCATGAAATAGAAGATACAGAAAATTGTTTTTGTCCTAAAGGATAGCTCAGACACAGCTCTAATACATTTTGCTATCACCTTACACTTTCTTAGTCTGTCCTATATTTGGGTCTCAGGAGAGGACGATCTCTCCATTGATCCTGCCCACACACTGCTATGCTGCTACTCTGGCTCCACACTGACAGATCTGGGTTTTCATTTCTCTGTATTAGCTGCACAACCTTATGGTATTGTTTGGATGAGGGAGCAAACAACAGTTTCATTTTACACATTCAGCACCTCTGATCTTGAGAAGATCCTAAAGTGTTGAGACCTGCTCTCAGGGACTTACAGGACCTCCATATCTGTTATAGGACATTGCATGCTCAGAAGTAGGTGTACTCATCCTCCCCAGAATGGCTCACAATACCCAAGACAGCAATAGCCTAGATATGGGAAAAGTCACCCTGAGAGTGGTGGTAGAGAAGTCTCAGATTAGAATATAGGCCTGGAGATAGCAGTGAAAGCTTGACTTTTTGAACTAAATATAGAAATGATATCCTTCATTCATACTTTAAATAGTAATAATGGTGATGATAACAAGAATATCAAGTAAAATGTATTAATCCTTACCCTGTGCCAAGCATTAGATTAAGTGATATTGATCAAGGGATGGCAGGCAATGGTTTATGGGTAAGTCATTTTTTTGTAAATGAAATTTTATTGGAGCAAGGCCATGTGGTTCATGAGTTGTCTATGACCGCTTTCTCTTCGTAATGATAAAGATGCAGTAGTTGTAACATATGGTTCAGAAAGCCTAAAACATTTACTCTCTGTCCCTGTACAGAAATATTTTGCTGATCTCTAATGTAATAATCTCAGAAGCACTGGTGACATAGTGCCTAAGGCATTTAGGCACTTCCACTCCTTGGAAGGAAGATTGGGCAATCTACTTCAGTAGTGATACTGCCTCGGAAACCCAAGAGGGGTTGCTATGAGTCGGATTCAACTTGATGGCAGTGAAAGTTGAATGTAATAATCTTAATAAATCATTGTGATAGCTGTATGATGTAAGTATCATTATTCTTATACATAAGAGAAAATTTAAATTCAGAAGTTTAGTGCAGTGCATTGTTCCATGGTCACAAAATTATGTGGAAGAGCCTAGGATATTGAATGTGCCTATGCCATAACCCTATAAAATCTGAGAAGGTTTTAAAGTGACCTTTGGCAAATCATTTCACCTTCCTGATCCTTAACTTTCTCCTCATCAAAGGAGGCATTTGGATTAGATGACAGCTGTGGTTTTTCTCATCTATAATTTCATGTACATCCAGTCTGCTTTGTCATTTCACACAACAAAGAAAAGTCAGAATTTGATATAGAAAGTATGGTATATATTTATGTCAAAGGAGATTTTCCAAATGCTATTCAGAATGGGGATTTCTCAGAAATAACTAAAGGAGTAAAATGAAACTATCACTGTTACACCAAGAAATGCCAGGGACCTATTCACTATCATTAAATCACATGAACTCCTTGTTCTTCAAGGTACCATGAATTCAGTTATTAGTTCTGGAACAGCAGTTCCAACCAACACTTGCATAATGCAAAGATTAGCCTTGAGTATCATGAGATATGTTATTAGAGACTATTCTGATAGCCCCCTAAGCTTCCTGATACCCCTTTGATGTGAACAGGTATACTCTCCTATCTCTTCACTTTAATTCATAGAAATTGATGTAGCACCACACATTCTATTCTGTGGCCTATTTACACTGAGATACATTTTTCACTCTCTTCTTGCTCTGTTCCACATGAAAGAAGTGCTGACAATTGCAGGTTGCATTTCTTAGACCTGGCAAAGTTGCTTCTGGCTGGGTCCCTACAATGGAAGTAATTGACTAGGAAACAAAAGAGATGCATCGGTGTTTCTCTATTTCTCCCTGTGTGTGTGTATGTGTGTGCGTG
>NW_006922150.1:21454-22327 GCF_000298275.1 Orycteropus afer afer | reverse complement strand
GTCTTGGTTGGACAAAAGACATTCCAATTATGAGGGACAGCATACACCAAAGCACAGAATAGACCACATCCAAGCAAATATTACTCATTTACATGTGAATAAAAAAGTACACAAGGAAACCTGATGGCACCACATTCAGCTGCTGACCAAAGATTGGAAGTTTGAACCCACACAATGGCTCATCAGGGCAAAGACTTACTCATCTGTTCCAGCAAAGGTTACAGCCTAGAAAACCCTATGGGCAGTTCTACTTTGTTGCAAGGGGTCATTATGAGTCAAAAATTGACTCGATTGCACCTCACTCCAATATCATTCAGGGAATATTCTAAAGTTGGATATAATGACTAAGCATTCAGTGGAGAACAAGGGAGAATGAGCTTACTTTGAAGAATCAACATAATCCTGGAAAAAGATCATTGGCTTTGGAGTCAGACAGACAAGGGTTTAGACCCTGATTCTGCCTTTCCTCTTGGCATGACCATGCATATGTATCTTAACTTGTTTGCATCTTAGTTTCCTCAACTGCAAAAGGGGGATGATAATTCCTTGCAAGGTTTATATGAAAATGAAATGAAGCAGTATTTATAAAACTCCTGATAGGGTCTCTGACTGGCCATGTATGGTGTAGCTTGGTAGCATTATGGTCATTTTTAAGAAACTGTCAGTAAATCAATCAGCTAGTCTCCAAAGAGTACTAAGAGACAATCTATGAGTCTCACAAAATTGTTGTGGGAATAAATGAGATATGCATGTAAAAAACATTCACTTAAACTGCCTGGCACAGAGAAGGTGTTGCATACAGTTTTATTATTGATATTAATACAATATGAGATATCCAGTTTTATAGTAGCCATACATAGTCTCTGTGGCTTT
>NW_006922150.1:20015-20493 GCF_000298275.1 Orycteropus afer afer | reverse complement strand
CATGGGGTCGCTATGAGTTGGAAACGACTCGACGGCACTCAACAACAACATAGTCTCTACTATCAAACAGTATAAAATTTAATGTAAAAAGAGCCTATCTTTTAAGAGAAAAATAACAGTGTGGCTATGTGTCTACGTGTGTTGCTGTCAGGAAAGCCTTGCACTGAGGTAGGGTCCTCAGAGCAGACTGCAAGGGGAAGTATAACTTCTAGGAACTGAGGAGAAGATCCAAATCATAGAATTCATAAAAATCTATGCCAATGGCAAGTCTATGATATGAAGAAAATACTCAGGAGGCCAGGAGTGACTCACTATGCTGAAGGAACACTATTGAAATTACATTTATTATATCACTGAGTTTGAATTTGTTTATATGAAAAAGTAGAAGATGCAAAGGATTGAGGTGGGGGCAGTGGGCTAGAAGTTAATTTTAAAATACAAAAATCGCCATTATTTTGGTGTGCAATTCACAAGCTGA
>NW_006922150.1:17982-19245 GCF_000298275.1 Orycteropus afer afer | reverse complement strand
AAAAACAAATCTAAACATTTTTTAATTGCTTGACTGGTAACTGGAAGGTCAGTGGTTCAAACCCATCAGCTACTCCATGGAAGGGAGACTGGGAAATCTACTTCCATAAAGATTTACACCCTCAGAAACCCAATGGGGTCTATGAGTAAGAAATGATTCAATGGCAGTAAGTTTGGTTTTTGATTTTACTATTCTAGTCTATGATCATGTGTTCATTCACTCATTCAACATATGGGTCTCTTCACAATATTTTCTGAATGCCAATAATGTTTTATAACATTATGCTTATGCTGTATGATGGAACTTTTATTAGGAAAGATCTTAGATTTAAAGATATGCATTGGTATTGTGAATTCTTCTAATGCTATCATAATAAAGATGTAGATGGGGACCCTATAAACCATTTATTAGAAAGGGAAAGCTTCAAAAATGTAATGCTCATAGTAATGTAGATCTAATACATGAGGATCACAACCTTGGTTTTGTACTCAAATATCTACTTTTTCTCCATAATGTGCACATTAAAAATTTGTCTTCTTTCTAAGCTGTGAACTTCTTTGAAACTGTGGTTTATGTCTTTGAATAGTCATTGTACATGGATCTCATTAAAATAAGTGACAAAGTACGTGAATGAGAAGAGAGAAAAACACTCAATCCTTAAATCCTGGTAGGGAAAAAAAAAAGAAAGAAAGAAAAACTAACATACATCAAAGTATAAGCTGTCAATGAGAAATTTACTCATTAATTGAGTACAACAAATAAGAGTAGACATAGCATCAGCTACTAGTACAAATTTAAAGTGCAAATTGTTAAAAGATAAAGGATTAAAAACAGAAATTCAAAATTGATAATTATTGAAGCTGAAAGATGAGTACATGGGATTCATTATGCTATTGCCTCTTCTTTTGCATATTTTGAAAAAAAAATACCATCATAAAGAATTTAAAATGAATAAAGATTGATGCTGAGAAGATACTACTTATATTTATCAGCTTGGCATAGGTGAACACAGCTCATATAGCAGACCAAAAGCCAAACTCACTGGCCTCGAGTTGATTTGACTCATAGCAACCCCCTCCTTGGGTTTCGAAGGTGGTATCTCTACAGAAGTAGATTGCCCAATCTTCCTTCCAGAGTGGCTGGTGGGTTTGAACTGCCAGCTTTCTGGTAGTAGTCAATTGCTTTAGGCACTATGCCACCAAAGCATAGGGATTACAAAATAGGAAATTCAGTCTTAGTGGTACTAAAATACAGATTATCTTG
>NW_006922150.1:15912-16402 GCF_000298275.1 Orycteropus afer afer | reverse complement strand
AAGACTGTAAACAGGGAACCAGAGACATCAATTGGTAAGTGGGGACAACTACAAACAAAATGAGGGAAAAGACTGTATAGTTACAGCACTTCTAAATGGTGAGGAAGTTAAGAGAGTTGCAAGATAAAATAGAGTATTCAAAACTCAGGAAGAAAATTATAAATCATAGGGTAACCACAAAGAAAAATGATAAACCTGCACATCATGTTAAAAAAGAGGACAAAAGAGGCCAAGTGTAAATATACAGCATATACTAAAACAGCTGCAACAAAATAAGTGATAACATGATTCATAAACATAATGAGCTCAGCACAGAAAATAATATGGAACAAAGAAAAAAGAGACACCATGAAAAAACACATACCAAAATGAAAACAACCAAATCATACTTGTCAATAATCACATTGAATGTTAATGGATTAAATGCACCACTCAAGAGATGGAGAGTTGCAGATTGGATAAGAAACAAAACCCATCAATATGCTGCCTA
>NW_006922150.1:1728-3847 GCF_000298275.1 Orycteropus afer afer | reverse complement strand
AATAATACCATTTCCACCAATATGAAAATTTGCTAAGCCTCCACTGACTATTTGGCTTTCTGCCAGAGTTCAATCCATTGGTTAAATTAGGCAAATGGCACCAGATAGTTCCTAGAGTGATTCAAATGGACAATATCTTAGAGGACTTTTAAGAAAAATATACCCCCTCTTCTGCTTCTGGGGTTCACAGGTACATACTTAACCCAAAGCCATGATGGCATGACTTTCCTAAGTTTTATGTCTTTGCTGGAATGATTGTCCTTTGTGGCTCATCTGCCCTTAGTCTCCATTTGAAGGCATTTTACACCTGGATACTGATGATGAATACCCAGAGGGACACATGTCCTTACTTACACTAAGCATTACATTCTCATCACTAACAACAAAAAATAGGCTATTATCACAGTATTTTATAAAACATTTTCTAACGTCAAATAATATGGTTTTGAAATGATTCTGCAATCTGTGCCATAAGAAACAAATGTGCTAAGAATAAAAGATGATTAAAGGTGTGAGAGTTGTATTTATGTGTGGGAGAGATTTGCTTCACATCTTGTATAACATAAATTATAATATTAGGTATGACATTAGGAAGATTAATTTTCTAGAGTTACAGTAAAAGATTTTCTATGACAGACATTTCAAATGAGACACTACTGTAAACCCTATGGAAAATTTCTAAGGGCTCCATGTTCTGCCAGCTGAAGGTAGCCTTTTCTACTTCTTACCCTCTTGTAATTGAGTCATCAATGAAATTGAATGGAAATTATAAAAATTGCATTTGAAAAAGAAATACACTAGCATCTTTTATTTTGTGCAATTACATTTTATAATCTTCTTGGGAAAAACTCATTTCATTAGACTTATTTTTCCCATTCTGAGATGTCTCTGCTTCCAGTGTCTTCTTGCCCTCATCCATCCATTTCACAGTGCAAGATTAATCCTAAAACATTACTTGAATCCTGACAATTCCCTGCTTTCCCTTGCCTCTCTTCACAATATGACTGTCTTTATGGACCTCCACAGCTGGAACCATCAGGTAGGTTCAGCTCCCTGCCAGACTTAGCACCAAACTAAATCAAAGTACAGCATATTTGTATAAACACAAAACAAAAAGGATTAAAAAAAAAAAAAAAGTCTATTCAATAGGATTAGGCTATTGATTGTAGCTGGAAAGAGAGAACAAAGAAGTGATGAGGTGTAGTTTCATGTTTCTCAATGTGTGGTTGGTCTTTGGCAGTTATATGGTGTTTTAGGCACTTGACTACTAACCAGAAGGCTGCCAGTTCAAATCCACCAGCCACTCTTTGGAAGGAAGGTTGGGCAATCTACTTCCATAGTGATACTGCCTCGGAAACCCAAGTCAAATCCAACTTGATGGCACATAACAACAACAACAACAGCATGAAAATATACAAGAAAAAGCCATGTATTTTCTGACAAGAAATCAGAGTGTAGTTCTATCTGATCTCCTTTGTAGGTAGCTTTCTGTTTTTCTTGAGGTGCTTTCAGGATTCTTTCTTTTTCCTTAGTTTTGAAAGTTTGATTATGATATGTCTTGATAATTTTCTGTCTGGATCTATCCTATTTGGGTTTGTTCAGCTTCTTGAATGAATATCTTTTTTTCTTTCATGATATTAGGGAACTTCCTTCCAACAAATCTTTGACAATTTTTTTGGTAGATTTTTTTTTTTTTATTTTTCTCTTTCTGTTCTGGAATTCCAATCACAAGTAAATTATTCCTCTTTATGGTGAGCCAGATAATTCTTAAAAGAAAAGAAAAAAAAAAAAAACAACCCACTACCATCAAGTCGATTATGACTTTTAGTGATCTCATTTGGGTTTCCCAAGGCAGTTAATCTTAATGTAAGTAAATTGCCCAGCCTTCCTGGGCTGGTGAGTTTGAACCACAAACCTTCTGAGTAGCAGTCAAATTCTTTAGACACTACACCACCAGAGCTCCTTGAATAAATCTTAGGCTTTCTTTATTTTTTGTTTTTCTTTTTTTTCTGATTGTTTCTCTAACAGATAAGTAGAAGAGATTTGTCCTCAATTTTGTAAATTCTGTCTCCCATTGATTCAATTCAACTTCTTTGCCCTTCCAATGAATTATCTATTT
>NW_006922150.1:0-645 GCF_000298275.1 Orycteropus afer afer | reverse complement strand
CTTAATCATTCAGCCTGTCTACCCATCTATCCACCTGTATATCCGTATTTCCCTTCACTGACAAGGCAGAACTATATGTCCAAAAAGGTTCATCTTTGTTGTCTGTAACTTCCATGCACCTCTCTATATCTTCTTCTTCCTAAATGCCACCATGTTAATCACTCACATTTGGTACATTGCTCTTCTCTTCACCCAGATCAATACTTGTCTCTACCTATCTAACAGTGTTCCCTCCACTTCCCTCCTAGACAAAGTAACCAACAAAGAAAATTTCTTTCCATATAAAAACTTACCCTTGACTTTTTACAATAACAGACTAATACAATAGTTGTCCTTCTGGGATTGACTTATTTCACTTAGAATAATGTCCTCCAAGTTCATCCACATCATGCAGTGTTGTGTAGATTCTATGTTATTCTTTAGGGTTGCATAGTATTCCATTGTGTGTATGTACATTGCTTGGTTATCCATTCTTCTGTTGATGGGCATCTAGGTTGTTTCTCTTTTGGTTATTATAAATAGTGCTGCAATGAACATGGGTGTGCATATATCTGTTCTTGTCATGGCTCTCACTTCTTTAGGATGTATACCTAATAATGGAATGGCTACATCAAGTGATATTTCTAATTCCAACTTTTTAAGGAA
>NW_006922149.1:1718083-1727996 GCF_000298275.1 Orycteropus afer afer | reverse complement strand
AAGGCTCAGGGGTCCAAGATTATCTTCTGTGTCTGTGTTAATTGGTTTTCCTTTTCTTTGTTGAAGAGGGTCTGTGCAATCCTTCTGCCTAGTCCTCCATCTTGCCGGAACTCTCCCTGAGGTCACTCTTTTTTGAGCATTCACATGAGACACACATATCTTCACTTCTTTGACCCATTCAGAGAGACCTATCCACATATTTCTTCCCCATACCTCCTTGTCACCAACTTTCTAATCATGTTCTTTCTCAGTCCTTGACCATTCAGCAAACAATTTGCCACAGCCCATGAATCTATACAATTGCACATCTGGCCATTTCTCTTTACAAGCAAAGTGAACAATCAGGTTCACTGCTCAAAGTTCTTCTCATTGTCCTTCAGGGAGTTTACAGAAAGGGGCTGCAGTGCTGCTGTTGTTGACTTTTTTTCTCTCTCTCTTTTGAAATAGTGATTTGGATGAAAGTTACAGAGCAAATTGGTTCCATTCAACAATTCATACACATTTTATTTTTTGACAGTCATTGCAGTTACCATAATTTAACAGCACTCTTCCCACTTCCTCTCCATGCCTACCATTTCCAGTTGTCCTTCTTTCCTATTCTTTACTGCCTTCTTAACTTTATCCTTTGGCAAATGCTGCCCTTTTGATCTCATATGGTTTATTGTTCTAATGAGGGCATACCTTCCTGGTGTTTTGTTCATTTTACAGGCCTCTGGCTGAAAGTTGAGCCACAGGTATTGACGTCAATTCCCAGGTTGAAGTGTGTCTAAAGGCCATAGTCTCAGGAGTTCTACTAGTTTTTATCAGATCAGTAATACTGGTCTTTTTTTTTTTTTTTTTTTTTTTTTTTTTATGATTTTGAGTTTTGTTCCACATTTTTTTCCCCACTCTATCCAGGCCCTCTCATTGTGAACTCTTTCAGAGTGGTCAGCAGTAATAGCCAGGCACAATCTAGTTCTTGTCTCAGGGTCATGGAGGCTGGGTTTCACATTATCCATTAGTCATTTGGATTAATTATTTCCTTGCATCTTTGATTTTATTCACTCATCTTTGCTCCATGCAAATAGTTACATCCTAGATGGCCACTCACCAGCTTTTAAAACCCCAGTTGCTATTCATCAAAGTAAGATGTAGAACATTGTCTTAGTGGGCTATGTTATGCCAATTGACCTTAATGTCCCCTGAGACTATGGTCCTGAACCCATGCCTAGCAACTCATTCCCTCAAGGTGTTTGGTTATGACTGAGAAATTTCATAAATTTGTCCCCTGTTTGCTCTACTACATCCATCGTTATATTTGTAGCACATATAAATAAGTAGGGAGACATATCCTTTGTCAAAGCTATATATCTTTCCATTCACCTTTCCACCTCTGTTCAGTTTGACTGTCTGTCTATGTGTCCACTCATAGATTATTGTTATTACTGTTATTGCAGTATTGCCTTTAACTCTTGTGCTCCTCCCTGTGTCTTCCACAATGCCATAATCGTTTTGTGCTGACCTCATCTTTATTGTATATTGCCTTTCCCTTCAACCAAGTTAATATTATCTACTTAGTGATTTACCCTTCCTTCCCCTCCTGGTCCTGATAACGCTCAAAGAATGATTCTTCCTATGTGTAAACTTTTTCTTGATTTTTTGCCATGTTGTTGTTGTTGTTATGTGCTGTTGAGTCAGATCCGAGTCATAGTGACCCCTTCTTGGGTTTCCAAGGCAGAATCACTATGGAAGTAGATCGCACCATCTTCCTTCTGAGGAGTGACTGGTGAGTTTGAACTGCCAGCCTTCTGGTTAGCAGTCAAGTGCCTTAGCCACTACACTACCAGAGAAGTCTCATATAATATTTGTTCTTTTGTGATTGACTAATTTCACTTACCATAATGTCCTCTAGGTTCATCCATGTTATAATGTGTTTTGCAGATTCATCATTCTATAGTGTTGCATAACATTCTGTTGTGTGCATGTACTACAGCTGGTTTATCCATTCATCCATTGATGGGCACTTAGATTGTTTCTATCTTTTTGCAATTGTGAATAATGCTATGATGAACATGAGTGTGTATATATCTGTTTGTGTCTTGGGTCTTATTTCTCTAGGATATATACCTAGTAGTGAGTTGCTGAATCATGATATTTCTATTTCTGACTTTTTAAGGAAGTACGATACCACTTTCCACAGTGGTTGCACCATTTTAGTCCTTTCAGCAGTGTATGATGGTTCTAGTATCTACACATCCTTGCCAGCATTTGGTCTTTTCTGTTTTTTTGAACTTTGCTATTCATGCTGGGGTAAGATGATATCTCATCGTTGTTTTGATTTGTGTATCTCTAATGGCTAATGATCATAAACATTTCTTCATGTATTTGTTACCCTCATGAACGTCTCCTTTGATGAAGTGTCTGCTCATGTCCTCTGCCCATTTTTTAATTGGATTGTTTGTCTTTTTGTAGCAGAAGTGTTGATTTTTTCTATAAATTTTGGAGATTAGTTCCTTGTCTGATATGTCATTGTCAAATTTTTTTCCATTGTGTAGGCTCTCTTTTTACTTTTTTGGTGAAGTCTTTTAATGTGCATGTGGTGTAGTAAATTACATAGTGTGACCTTTCTAGCCATAAGTCTTTGTAAACTCTGTGGTGGAATTTGCCTTGAGCAACTGAGTAGCTCCTGATTGTTAAAGTTATCCACCTGGGGTATTTCTGTTGGGAACAGCACAAAGTAATTTTCTGGGAAATTCACTCTCTTTCAGGTGTGTAGAAATCTGATGTTGGGATTGGTTAGTTTGCCACTCTGCCAGGCTCAAAAGGAGCCCTCCTAGAGGCAGAAGAAATCTCTCACTGCTGGGTGAGAGACACGAAGGACACACATTGCTGAGAGAGATGCAAGAGACATGCACTGCAGAGAAAGACCTCGAGAGATATGCACTGCTGAGAGAGACACCGAGAGACATGCACTTCTGAGAGAGACTGTTGGCTGAGAGACGGCAGGCTGATAAAGACTGAGCATGTTCCTGAACTTGAATTGTAGCCTGTTGCTTCCCTAAAAATCTCCATACTCTGTGAGTTCTTTGTGGCCACTGAAGCAAATTATTGAACCCAGCAGAGAGGTGGTGGATGCTGCCAGAGGGACAGTTGGTGTCAGGGTTGGTGAAAGGTCTGGAGTGAGGCAGCATGTCTGCTCTCACAGGATTAGGCATTGGGCTACTGATGGTGATTCTGTCTTCCTCTTGTGAGGTTAGAGGAGGTCAGAAGGTGCAGCTTCCTTGCCTCTTTGGCAGTTGGTATCAGAAGTGGTGGGGATTCGTTGCAGCGGCTCCAGACTCATAGAAGTATGGGACTTTGTAAAAAAAAGAAGGAAAGGGCCTGAGAAGTGAAATTTTGGATTATTAGGAGGTTACTTTGGTTGGTGTTAGCTATTAAAGGAGATGATGATCCAGAAGCTGGGGCTTTTGGTTACACCCAGCCAAGGGCCCAAGGCTGTATACATAGAATGGGAAGGTAATCAAGGTGAAGAGATGAAAGTGAAATGTCTTAAAAAGGATTTTGTGTTTACCTGAATATTCTACGTGTATTGAATGTTCTCTTACCTGTTTTTACATTAGAAATGATTATGGGGTGTGAATAACAAAGAGTGTGTAAGTACGCCTTTAACCAATACTTGATTGGATATGTTAAAAGGGGAAATTGAATTTGTCCAGAAGAAACACAGGTTTTTGTTTCAAACCCTGTGGGTAGAGTATAGGGGGCTTGGGTAGAAAACCTGAGTCCTGCCCAGAACTACTGAGGGAACAGAAGATTTTTGTTTGAAGAAAGCACCTGGAGAGAGAGAGAGAGAGAGAGAGAGAAAGAGAGAGAGAGAGAGAGAGAAAGAAGACTGGCTTTTTGAATTTTGAGCAAAGTTTTGGGTGCATCAAGGCAGGAAAGTCATGGTCCATGTGAGAAACCCCTTCCAGGACTGAAAGTTAAAGGAATCCAGCAAGTAGTAGGCTTGTATGCTACTCACTTGTGACCACCTGAGTCCACTTGAGTGGAAATGGGAGAAGAGCAGTCATGAAGAAACGGGCTGAGTTTGATACTCTTTGACCTAGGCCATGGAGGCTAGAGATGAGATGAAGGGCTGGCTGACATGAAATGCAAGGAGTTGTGAGCCTACAGGCATTGAAATAGTGCCTGAGGACTGAGGATGTGGGAGAGAAGGTACTGGCTGCTCTGAAGTGAAGGGAAGAGTGTGATTCCCAAACTTGGCAGCTGGACTAATGACCTACCTGGGATGGCTAGGGCTGAGCTGACCAGAACTTGACCAAATGAGGAGGAAGATGTTTGACACTGAGCTGGTGTTAAGTTACTGCAATTTGATGGCTTGTGCTGGGCTGGACTTTGCTTGTTTGTGGATGCAGATGCCCAAAGTTTCCAAGCAGAACAGAAGATTCTTCAGTGAGAAAGGAACATGCTTGTCTCCTCACAGTACTGGTTTGATAGGGATAGGCAAATTAGAAATTGGCTATCTAAAATGGGGGTAGATAAAGGCATGAAGTGGCTGGTTTACATGCTTTCATGGGTGTGCTTATTCTTAACCTGATGGTGAAGGGGATGTTAATTCTTGAAGTATAAAAGGGATAATGGCTAGACAAGCCAGGGGGTGGCCTATGGTGTAGTAAATTACATAGTGTGGCTTTTCTAGCCATAAGTCTTTGTAAACTCCATGGTGGAATTTGTCATGAGCAACCAAGTACCTCCTGTTTGTTAAAGTTATCCACCTGGGGTATTTCTGTTGGGAGCAGCACAAAGTAATTTTCTAGGAAATTCGCTCTCTCTCAGGTGTGTAGAACTCTGATGTTGGGATTGGTTAGTTTACCACTCTGCCAGGCTCAAAAGGAACTCTCCTAGAGGCAGAAGAAATCTTTCACTGCTGGCTGAGAGAGACGGAAGAGACACACACTGCTGAGAGAGACCTTGAGAGAGATGTACTGCTGAGAGAGACACTGAGAGACATGCACTGCTCAGAGAGACTGAGAGAGACTGTTGGCTGAGAGACGGCAGGCTGAGAGAGACTGAACATGTTCCTGAACTTGAATTGTAGCCTGTTGCTTCCCTAAAAATTCCCATAATCTATGAGTTCTGTGTGGCCATTGCAGGGAATTATTGAACCCAGAAGAGAGGTGGTGGGTGCTAGGGGAGGAATGGTTGGTGTCAGAGTTGGTGAAAGGTCTGGAGTGAGGCAGCATGTCTGCCTCACAGGAATAGGCATTGGACTGCTGATGGTGATTCTGTCTTCCTCTTGTGGTGTTAGAGGAGGTCATAAGATGGGGCCTTCCTGCCTCTTTGGCAGTGCATAAATGTTTAATATTTGGGATGTCCCCGTTGCCTAGTTTGTCTTCTGCTGTTTGTACATTTTTAGTGATGTTTGATAGTCTATTTATGCCATATATTAGGGCCTTTAAGTTTCCCCCTATTTTTTCTTTGATGATCTTTATTGTTTTAGGTTTACATTTAGGTCTTTAATCTATCCTGAGTTAGTTTTTGTATATAGTGTTATATATGGCTCCTGTTTCATTTTTCTGCAAATGGATATGCAGTTTTGCTAGCACTATTTGTTAAAGAGACTATTGCTTCCCCACTTATGTGTTTGGCCCTTTATTAAAGCTCAAGTATCCATTAGTCACTGCCATCAAGTTGGATCCAACTCACAGAGATCCCTCCTTGGGTTTCTGAGGTGGTATCACTATGAAAGTAGATTGCCCAATCTTCCTTCTGAGAAGTGGCTGGTGGGTTTGAACTGCCAGCCTTCTGTTTAGCAGTCAAATGCCTTAGGCACTACTTTTGGGTTCTCAATTCTGTTCCATTGGTCTATGTGTCTGTCGTGCCAATATCAGGCTGTTTTGATCACTGTGGTTGTACAGTAGGTCCTGAGATCAGGAAGTGTGAGACCTCCTACTTCGTTCTTTAGCAGTGCTTTGCTTATTCAGGGTCTTTTTCCTTTCCATATAAAGTTGCTGATTAGTTTTTCCATTTATTTAAGGAATGATGATGAAATCTGGATTGGGATTGTATTATATCTATAGATTGCTTTGGGTAGTATTTTTACAATGTTAAGTCTTCCTATGCATGAGCATGGTATATTTTTCCATATATGTAGATCCTTTTGGTTTCTTGTAGTAATGTTTTACACTTTTCTTTGTGTGGGTCTTTTGTATCCCTGGTTAGATTTGTTCCTAAATAGTTCATCTTTTAAGGAACTCTGGTGGTGTAGTAGGTAAGACATTTGGCTGCTTACCAGAAGGTCAGCAGTTCAAATCCACCAGCTTCTCCATGGGACGAAGATGAGGCAATCTACTTCTGTTGAGATTTACAGCCTTAGAAAGCCCAATGGGAGTAGCTATGAGTCAAAATTGACTTGATGGTAGTGGTTTGGTGTTTTTATTTTTTATTTTTGGTGGCACTTTGGTTAAGATATTGGGCTGCTAACCAAACTGTCAGCAGTTCAAACCCACAGCTGCTTCTCAGAAGAAAGGTGAGACAGTGTGCTTCCGTAAAGATTTATAGCTTTGGAAACACTATGGAGGTTGCTATGAGTCAGACTTGACTTGATGGCAGTGGATTTGTTTTATCTTTTGGTTGGCTATTATAAATGATATTATTTTTGTGATTTCCTTTTCAGAATTCTCATTGTTACTGTAAAGGAACACTGACTTTTTCATGTTGATTTTGTACCCTATGACTTTGCTGAACCCTTCCATTACTTCCAGTAATTTTCTTGTTGAGTCTGTAGGATTTTCTATGTACAGGATCATATCAGCTAAAAATAGAGGTATTTTAATGTCTTCTTTGCCAATTTGGATGCCTTTTATTTCCCATTTTTGGTCTTATTGTTCCGGCTAGGACTTCCAATACAGTATTGAATAGGAGTGATAACAAAGGGCATCCTTATCTGGTTCCCATTTGCAAGAGGAATATTTTCAGTCTCTCTCCATTGAGAATAATGTTGGCCATTGATTTTGTGTTGTTGTTAGGTGCCATCAAGTCGATTCCAACTCATAGCAATCCTATGTGCAACAGAATGAAGCACTGCCTGATTTTGTGCCATCCTCACAGTCCCTGCTATGCTTGAGCTTACTGTTGCAGCCACTATATCCATCCACCTCATTGAGGGTCTTCCCCTTTTTCTCTGACCCTCTACTTTACCACACAGATATCCTTCTCCAGGGACTGGTCTCTTCTAACAATGTGACAAAAGTAGGTGAGATGAAGTCTGACCATTCTTGCTTCTAAGGAACATTCCCGCTGCACTTTTTCCAAGACAGATTTGTTCTTTCTTCTGGCAGTCCATGGGATTTTCAGTATTCATTCTCAACACAATTCGAAGTTCTTCTTCCGTCTTCCTTGTCCTGCTTTCACGTGCATATAAGGTGGTTGAAAATACCATGGCTTGGGTTAGGGGCACCTTAGTCTTCAAAGTCACATCTTTGGTCTTCAAGACTTTAAAGAGGTCTTTTTGCAGAAGTTTTGTCTAGTGCAATATGATGTCTGATTTCTTGACTGCTGCTTTATATGCCCGTAAGTGTGTTGGGGAATTCCCTTCTATTCCTATTTTGCTGAACATTTTTTTTTTCAAGAATGGGTGTTAGATTTTGTCAAAAGTGTTAATTGATATGATCATGTAGTTCTTTTGTTTTATTTATATGGTGGATTATGTTGATTGTTTTTCTGAAGTTGAAGCAGCCTTGCATACCTAGTACGAATCCCACTTGGTCATGATGTATTATTTTTTGATATATTATTGTATTCTATTTGATAGTATTCTGTTGAAAATTTTTACATCAAAATTCATAAGGGTTGTTGGTCTGTAATTTTCCTTTTTAGTGATGTCTTGCTTGGTTTCTGTATCAGGGTTATGCTTGCTTCATACAATGATTTTAAAAGTGTAATACCTAAGATTGTGTGTCAACTTGACTGATCTGTGATTTTGAGTGGCTTGGCAGCTGGACATAGTTATTCCCCATGATAAGTTTGGGTGTGGTATAATCACTTCCATTGTGGAATCTGCTGTGAGCAGCTAATTAGTTGAAGGGAAATTGCCTTCAGTGTGTGACCTGCTTCTAGTATATGGAGAAACTTTGGGAAAGGTCTCTAGCTTTTTGGCTCATTTTGGATCCTGCATTTGGCCTATCACACCAACTCCAGTTCCTGGACTCGAACCAGTGGCCTGCTGTGTTGCCTGCCAATTTTGCAATTGTTTTCCACATAGCCTGTGAGCCAGCAATCTGCTATTTTGTCTGCCGATCTTGGATTTGTCAGCCTCCACAGCCAGCATGGGTCAGAAAAAGCCTCCAGCTTGCTCCAGTAGGCCTGAAAAAAGAAGCAGAGCTGAAGCCCAAGGTCAAGGGCCCTCCAACTCACCCTAGGGCCAACACTCTGAACTTGGACTTCAAGGCTAGTCTTCCCCTAGAGCCTATTGTCTGAATTCAGACTTCTAGCCTTCTAAACTGTAAGAGAATACATTTCTGTTTGTTAAAGGCATCCACTTATAGTACTTCTGTTATAGCAACACTAGAGAACCAAGACAAGGAGTATTCCATCCTTTTCTGGAATAGTTTGACTAGTGTTGGTATCAGCTCTTCTCTAAATGTTTGGAAGAATTTGCCAGTGAAGCCATCTGGGCCAGGACTTTTTTTGTTGGGAGTTTTTTTTATGACTTGTAGAATTTCTTCTTTGGATATGAGTTCGTACAAATTTTCTATCTCAGATTGTGTTACTTTGGGTTGTTATAGTGGTTAGGTGCTTTTGAGTTGTCTCTGACTCATAGAGACCCTGATTTTCTCCCATCCTTACAATATTTACTATCCTTGAGCCCATCATCACAACCACTGTGTCAATCCATCTCATTGAAGGTGTTTCCCTTCTTCACTGACCCTTACTTTACCCAGCATGATATCCTTCTCCAGGGATTGGTCCCTTCTGACAACATGACCAAAGCACATGAGATAAAATCTGGCTATTCTCACTTTGAGGGTGCATTTTGGCTGTTCTTCATCCAGGACAGATTTGTTTGTTCTTCTGGCAGTCCGTGTTATTTTCAGTATTCTTTGCCAACTCTACAGTTCAAATGCTTCAGTTCTTCTTTGGTTTTCCTTATTCATTGTCCAGCTTTTACTTGTTATGAGACTATTGAAAATACTGTGGTTTGGCTCAGGCTCACTTAGTCTTCAATGTGATCTCTTTGCTCTTGAATACTTTAAAGAGGTCTTTTCCAGCAGATTTGCCCATTGCAATGCATAGTTTGATTTCTTGATTGTTGCTTCCATGGGCATTGATTGTAGAATGAAGTAAAATGAAATCCTTGACAACTTCAATATTTTCCTCATTTTTCATAATGTTGCTTATTGGTCCAGTTGTGAGGATTTTTGTTTTCTTTATGTTGAGGTGTCATCCATACTGAAGATTGTATTCTTTGATCTTCATCAATAAGTGCCACAAGTCCTCTTCACTTTCAGCAAGCAAGGCTGTGTCATCTGCATATCTCAGGTTGTTAATGAGTCTTCCTTCAATCCTGATGCCACATTCTTCTTCATATAGTCCAGCTTCTCAGATTATTTGCTCAGCATGTTGTTGCTGCACCTGACAAAACCACACAGGTCACAAAATGAAGCGACACAAAAGGATTAATGGTTTTTTAAAAAGAAACGGGGGCCAGGTGGATGCCCTGCATATTCTGCAAGAGTGACCCCTGATGCATCCACTCTGCTTTATTTATACATAAGCATGTGATTACATCATTATTCTAGATATTTCTTTAAAAGAATCAAGTATTCAATCAAATATTCTTCTACAGTGAAATCAAATATTTCCTTATAACAATCAGTTATTAATTAAAAGTTAAAGTTTTACTCCTTCCTGTACCCGAGAGGAATTGTCCCAC
>NW_006922149.1:1683874-1701450 GCF_000298275.1 Orycteropus afer afer | reverse complement strand
GGTCTGGTTTTAACAAATTCCTTTAGTTTCTGTTTATCTGGAAATCTCCTAATTTCACCATCATATTTGAGGATAATTTTGCTGGGTAGGTTGAAAATTTTTCTCAGGGTTTTATATATATACCATTCCATTGCCTTCTCACTTGCATGGTTTCTGCTGAGAAATTAGAGCTTATTCTTACTGGCTGTCCTTTGTAAGTAACTTTTTGTTTTTCCTGTGCTGCTTTCAGGATTCTGTCTTTGTCTTTGGTATTGGTGAGTTTAACGATGATATGTCTTGGTGATTTTCTTTTGGGGTCTATCCTGTTTGGGGTTCGTTGGACTTCCTGAATGGATATATTCCCCTCTTTCATCATATCAGGGATGTTCTCTTCCAACAGATCTTGGAGAATTTTCTCAGTGCTATGATTTTTCTCTTCCTGTTCTGGAATTCCAATGACATGTAGGTTACTCCTTTTGATGGTATCTCACATGAACCTTAGGCTTTCTTCATTTTGTTTTGATTTTTTTTCTGATTGATCCCTTTCCAAAGAAGTATTCAGTTATTTTTCTTCAATCATTAATTCTGTCTTCTATCGCACAATTCTGCTCCTTTGACCTTCTACTGTGCTATTTCTGACAATTTAGTATTAATCTTCTAGATTTCTATCTGTAGATTTAGAATCATTTTTAATTTTTCATTTTTTGTCATTTTGTTCTTGTATTTTCTTCCAAACTTCAGGGTTTTTTCTTTGGTCTGTTTCTTAATCCTTTGAAGATACCTAAATATCATTGTTTTGAATTCCTTATCAGAGAGTTCCAATGATGCTTCTTCCTCAAGGATGTGTTCTGGGTCTGTATCCTGTTCCCTTGTTTCTCCCACTTTACCTTGCTGTTTGTGTGGACTGTGATGGTCTGTTGTCTCCAAGACATCGTGATATTGTATTTAGATCTCTGTGAACTGTTTGTGAAGAGCAGCCAAGGGTGATTCAGACTCTTCTTCGTATTTTTTTTATCATTGGCCCATTGGTGGAGAAGGAGGTGGTGGCTCTTGCTCAGTCATTGAAGTTGCAGGAGGTGTGGGTGTAGTTGTATCTTACAGGGACTGTTGGTGTCTCCCACTCAGTTAGAGAAAAATTACAACTGAATAACCATCAAAAAACTAAAAGCACATGGACAAAAAATACACCATATAATCACACAGGAACAGTAACCATAAAAAGAAAAAAAGGAAGAAGAAGAAGGAAAAAAACAAGAAAACCTGCAATACCTGTGTATAGGGCAATAAGAGAAAAAAAGGTAGAAAAGGGGAATAATGAAGATAAAAATGGGAAAAATGCAAAATGAAAAACAAGGAACAGGGTTAACCACAAGAAAAAAAAAAATGCAACCATGAATAGGGAAAAGAAAAAGAGCTGAAAACTAGGACTTGGGAGGGGAAGAATAAAGAATAATAGTAAAAAGGACAAATATGTCCATAATAATAGCAGTTTTTGAAACAGACAAAAACAAGCAAACCAAAAACCAGAAAAAAGAAAGAAGAAAAAAAAAAAAAAGAAAAAGAAAACAATTGGGGGAGTGTAGGGCAGGGCACCCAGGCTCTGCCTGAGCACACAGACTGGGATGGAGTTCCTGCAGGCCCAGAAGGTGGGTAGGAGTGGGGGATGGCTGCACTTCTGTTCACCAAGAGGTGTGGGGTATAAGAGTAACAGGGGGAATGTCGCCCCTTTTCAGTGGTCCAGGTCTGGAGCGTCCTTGGGGTTATTGGCAAGCAGAACCTGTTTTAAGCCCCTGGAATCTCAGGGAGTGCTGTCTCTCTAAATATCCAAAATGGTCAAGCCGCTTGTAAACATTCAAAATGGCAGCATCCTCTGGACAGGCAAAAGTCCACAGCTCAGCCTGCCTTTCTCTTCGCTGGTGCTTCATGTTTTATTCCCCAGACACCAGAGTAGCCCTCTGTGCAGTCCCTGGCTAACAGGGCTGATTTTTAGGTTAATTCTTAGGTCCCACCACCACTCGACACTCTCCAAGCTGTCTGTGCTATGCCGTCAGGCTTGCTCAGGATCGTTGCCAGACCACAGCTCTGTATGTCTCCTTTTTTGGTATTTTCATGCAAATTCTTCTGCTAGTTGGGGTTTAGTCCACTTCTGTATCCTTCCCTTCAAGGCTCAGGGATCCAGGATTACCTTCTGTGTCTTTGTTAATTGGTTCCCCTTTTCTTTGTTGAAGAAGGTCTGTGCAGTCTTCCTCCCTATTCTGCCATCTTACTGAAAGTCCTCAACAAATTGTTTTATTTTATTTTTTATATGTATATTTTTTGTTTGGCCCAGTAGTATTTAAGGTGGGTGTTACTCAATTTCTATGTATTTTATTTTCATCCCCTTGATGTTCCTCTTTATTTCTAATTTTATAGTATTGTGATCTGAGAAGATGTTTTGTTGTTTTTTGAGGTTTTTAAAATTATTGAGGCTTGCTTCCTGGCCCAACACATGGCTATTCTGGGGAAAGTTCCATGTGTACTAGAACATACTGTATGTTATGCTGTTGTTGGGTCAGTGCTCTGTAGTTATCTGTGAGGTCTGGTTGGTTTATTATGTTGTTTAGATCTTCTGTATCTTTCTTTATTTTTTTTCTCCTTGTTCTATCCTTCATCGAAAGTGGTATGTTAAAGTCTCTTACTATTACTGTGGAATTGTCTCTTTATTTTTTCAATTCTGTTGAAGTTTGATTTATATATTTTGGGGCTCTTCCCTGGGGTGCATAGATATTTATTATGGTTATATACTCTTGTTGAATTGACCTTTTAATTATTACATAATGTACTTCCTTGTCTCTTTTGCTGGTTTTTGCCTTAAAGTCTATTATAGGAGAAATTAATAATTGTCGCTCTTTTTTTGGTTGCTATTAGGAGCTCTGGTAGCATAGTGCCTAAGGCACTTGACTGCTTACCAGACGGCTGGCGGTTCAAACCCACCAGCCACTCCTCGGAAGGAAGGTTGGGCAATCCTACTTCCGTAGTGATACTGCCTCGGAAACCCAAGGAGGTGTCGCTATGAGTCGGGGCCGACTCAATGGCAAATAACAACAACAACATTGGCTTAATATAAATTTTTACAGCCTTTGATTTTTAGCTTATTTTTCTCTTTGTGTCTAAGGTGTTTCTCTTGCAGACAGCATATTGATGGGTCATGTTTTCTGTTATTCTACTACTTTCTGTCTCTTGACTGGTACATGTAATCCATTTACATTCAGTGTAACTATCAATAGGTATGAATGTACTGCTGCCATTTTACTGTGTGTGTGTGTATGTGTGTGTGGTATTGATGGTTTATTTTTTCCATGTATTTTTCTGTGCTTAGTTCATTTTGTTTACGGATTTCCTTATTATTTCCTTTATTACTTTTGTTTCACTATTTACTGAGACTTTATGATTTTCTTTTTTATTTTGGTGGAAGGTTTATTAATTTCCTTTGAAGTTACACTGTCATTTATTATTCTCTTTCCAAGTTTAAAGCAGTCTGTTCTATCTTTATATTATCTTTACTTCCTCTCCACTTGTATATTCTGTAACTCATTTTTTACTTTGTATTTATCATCATTGACAAATTGACATGTCTGGTTCCCTATTTTCAGTTTTGTAGGTTAATTTCATTTTTGATACTTCTGTATTTGGGGTGATTTTCCAGGTGATGTTATTGTATATCTTAATCTCCTGTTGTCACCTGTTATTGTTGGTTTTCTCTCTGAAAGACTCCCTTTAGCATTTCTTGTAAGCTTGATCTGGTTTTTACAAAATATCTTAATTTCAGTTTATCTGGGAATCTCTTAATTTCACCATTGTATTTGAGGTATAATATTGCTGGATATATAATTCTTGGTTGGCACTTTTTGTCTTTCAGGGTTTCATATATGTCATTCCATTGCCTTCTTTCTTGTTGGAAGTTTCTGCTGAGAAATCATAGCTTAGTCATATGGGTTCTCCTTTGTAGATGACTTTTTGTTTTCCCTGGGCTGCTTTCAAGATTGTTTCTTTGTCTTTGGTTTTGGAAAATTTAATAATGATATGTCCTAGTGATTACCTTTTGGTGTCTATCCTATTTGTGGTTTGTTGAGCTGCTTGAGTGCAGGTCTTCTTGTCTTTCATGGTATTAGGGAAGTATTCTTCAAACAAATCTTTGACAATTTTCTCAGTGCTTTTGTGTCTCTTCCCATTCTGGAATTCCAATCACATATAAGCTCTTGATGTTGTCCCACACAAATCTTAGGGTTTCTTAATTTTTTTCATTCTTTTTTTCTGATTGTTCCTCTAACAGATTAGTATTTACAGATTTATCTACAATCTCATTAATTCTGTGTTCCACTGATTGAATTCTACTCCGTTGTCCTTTAATGTGTTGCCTTTTCTAAAATTTTAGTATTCATTTTATGTATTTCTATTTGTGGTTTTAGAATGGTTCTAGTTTTCCATTCTGGCTAAGACACTTGCCTGCTAACCAAACGGCTGGAGGTTCAAACCCACCAGCCACTCCTCAGAAGGAAGGTTGGGCAATCCTACTTCCATAGTGATACTGCCTTGGAAACCCAAGGAGGGGTCGCTATGAGTTGGGTTTGACTTGACGGCACATAACCACCACAACAACAAGTTTTCCATTTATTCTGTCAATTTGTTTTTGTATTATTTTCCTGGATTCTTGTAGAGGTTTTTTCTGTGTTTCCTTTTCTTTTGTCTGTGGTTTTCTCAAGCTTTCTGTCAATCTGTTGAAGGTACCTAAATATAATTCTTTTGAATTCCTTATTAGGTACTTCCAATAGCTTCCAGTGGAAGATTTTCTGGGCCTGTATTTTGGTCACATTTTTGAGCCATTTTATCCTTTGTGTGTGTGTGTGTGTGATTTGAAGTTTTCTGTTGTCTTCAACATTGCAGTATTATTGTATTAAGTTGTTGATTGTATGTGGGTTTGCTTCACCCTGATTTTTTGGTTTTGTTCTTTTTAAATGTATTTGTGCAGCAGGGTGACTGGGTTACTCTGGTCAGTTTGGTAGCACTGGGGTGCTCACCATCTGTGTCCAGGTGGATTTGGTAGCAGTTGGGGTGTGGATGTGAGCATCTGATTGCTGATCATGCAAAGCAGCTGAGGGCAGGCTGGGTGGGGGTTAATGGTAGGAGGTGGAGTGTGTGTAGGGTTGTTGGTAACTGTGTTTCATTGGTCCAGTGATGCTGGTGTAGGTGGTGGCACTTGCCCAGTGAGTGGGATAACAGGTTTGTGTGGATATTGATAGGTAGGGTTTTTGGCTCCCAGCTCTCTGGTTGCCTGATCACTGATGTGGGTGCTGGTGCAGTCTTGGATCTCATTATTTGGTTCCTGCTCCAATCAAAATGCTGCATGCAATAATTCAAAACAGCAGTGCCATGCCAGTTGGTAGTTTACCACTCCTTTTTCACTGTTTTTGTTCCATTTCTTCCTTTTAGTATTTGATATATCCTTTCCTTTGAAGCTATAGGATCCAGGTTTATCATCCATAGCCATTTCCCTTGTTTTTCTGAGTCTTTGTTGTAGAGGTTCTAGATAGTGTATCTGCCTGGTCTGCCATCTTGGATGCTCTCCCTGCTGTCCACTTTTGAGTATTGCCTGCATATTGTGCAGAACTACCTGGAAATGAGGCATGGGTTTTCTCTTCCTCAGTCAACTGATAATAAAGGACTCCCCATGAAGCTATACATGTAGACTGGAAGAGGGAAGGTAATGTGATAGGAGTGAAGACCATGGGCATTTGGACCACTTCCTCAGTAACTTGCTTATGCCTTCAGGTTCTGCTTGAGCCTATCTCATATCTACCACTTCCATTAAAGATGGAGTGCTGCTATGCATGTCCGACTTTATGACTCTATGGGCCAGACAACACACTTCTCCTGACTCACGTAGCTGCAGGGGCCAAAGAACCCACAGTCGGCAAGTAAGATGGTCAGCTGCCGGCTCAGTGTAGGTTAGCTTAGTGTAGGCTAATGAATCTGAGATTGGTGGGAAGTATGGCAGGTTGCTGGCTCAAGTCCAAAGAACTGGAGATCAGATGATGAGGAGCCAAGCACAGGCTCCAGATTGAGCAAAAAGCCAGAGAGTTTTGCCAGAACATGCATATATATTGGAAGCAGGCCGTACCCCTGAGGAAACTCCCATTAAACTGATTGGCTGCTCGTAGCAGATCTTAACATGGAATTGATTACATTATATCAGATCTCTTTATGGGGTCTGACTACATCATAAGTGCTAAACCACTAAGAATCATGGCCCAGTGAAGTTGACACACAACCTTAACTATCACACATACCTTTTTTTTAAAAAAAATACATTTTATTGAAATATAATTTATGTATAGTGAAGTACACAAAATTAAAGTGACATGGGTCAATGCATTTTTTTTTCAGTGTTCCCTCCCCTCCCCTCCTACCATGGCAACCAACAAAGAAAGTTTCCCTCCATATATAAACCTTTCCTTGACCCTCCACAACAACGAACTAATACTATATTTGTCCTTCTATAATTGGCTTATTTCACTCAGTATAATGTCCTCCAAGTTCATTCATATTATGTGGTGTTTTGCAGACTCTACATTATTAATTTGTTGTTGTCATTTTTGTTATGTGCTTTTTCATGGTGTTGATTTCTTTGTTCTATATAATTTTCTATGCTGAGCTCATTTTGTTTATGAATCGTGTTATCACTTCCTTCATTGCTATTGTGTTAGTATTTGCTAAATATTTGTGCTGGTCCTCTTTTTTATTTTGATGTGAAGGTTTACCATTTTTCTTTGAGGTTACCCTGTGATTTATAGTTTTCTTCCCAAACAGTCTGTTCTGTCTTGTAGTTGTCTTGACTTCCTTACCATCTAGAAGTTCTGTAATGACACAGTTTTTCCTTTTTTGGTTTGTAGTTGTCCTCATTTGTCCATTGATGTCTCTGGTTCCCTGTTTACAATCTTGTAGGCTTATTTACTTTGGATACTTGCATAGCTGGGCTGATTTCTGGGTTATGTCATCATGTGTGTTAATGGTCAGTTGTTGTTGGCTGTTGTTGCTTCTCTGTCCAAAGGGCTCTCTGTAGAATCTCTTGTAAGGTTGATCTGGTTTGAACAAATTCTCTTAATTTCTGCTTATCTGGAAACATCCTAATTTCACCATCATATATGAGGGGCAGTTTTGCTGGGTACATGATTCTTGGTTAGAAATTTTTCTCTTTCAGGGTTTTATATATACCATCCTGTTGTCTTCTCACCTGCTTGGTTTCTGCCGAGAAATCCGAGCTTAGTCTTATTGGTTTCCCCTTGTAGGTAACTTTTCATTTTTCCCATGCTGCTCTCATGATTCTTTCTTTGTCTTTGGTTTTGATGAGTTTGATGATGATATGTCTTGATGATTTTCTTTTGCAGTCTATCCTTTTTTGGGGTTCATTGGACTTCCTGAATGAATATATTCTCATCTTTCATCATACCAGAAAAATTCTCTTCCAACAAATGTTTGACCATTTTCTCTGTGGTTTTATTTGTTTCTTCCTGTTCTGGAATTCCGATTACACATAGGTTGTTTCTTTTGATGGTATCCCACATGAACCTTAGGCTTTCTTCATTTTGTTTTGATCTTTTTTCTGATTGATCCCTTTCCAAAGAAGTGTGCAGATTTTTGCCTTCAGTCTCCCTAATTCTGTCTTCCATTGATTCAGTTCTGCTCCTTTGCCCATTCAATGTCTTATCTATTTCTGAAAATTTAATATTAATCTTCTGGATTGCTATGTGAGGCTTTTATCATTTCTAATTTTTCATTTTGTTCTTGTATTGTCTTTCAAAATTGTTCTAGGGTTTTCTCTGTGTTTTCTTCAATTTTCTCTGTTTTCCTTCATCTGTCTCTCAATTCATTGAAGATACTAAATATAATTCTCTGTTGTCTCTGAGGCATTGTGACATTTTTGTGTTTATATTTAATTGGTGATTGTATGTTGGAGTGACTTGCACACAATTTTTGTTTTCTTTGTATGTTATCTATGCAAGCAGGGTACTGTGCTGTGCTCCTCTGTTCACTAGATGACAGCACTTATACACTCACCATCTGTTTCCTTTCCTGTTGTCAGCCTCTCATATGTCCCTGCTGACCTTGGCAAACAGAACCTATTCTAAGGTACCTGGAATCCGAATGAGAATGCTGTCACTTTAAAATCCAAAATGGTTGCCACTTGTAAAGATACAAAATGGCTACACCTTGGTCACTTTAAATATCCAAAATGGCTGCACCTTCCGGACAGCAGAAAGTCCACAGCTCAGGTTGTCTCCCTCCTTGCTGTTTCCCTTCCTAGTCATAGGCCACCAGTACAGTTGTCCCAGTAGCCCTTGGTGACCAAGGCTGATCTTTAGGTCGATTCTCAGGTCCCAACACCACTTGGAAATATTCAGGCTGTTGGTTCCCTCAGAGTAGTTGACAGTCTGCAGCTCTGACTGTCTCTGTACTGTTTTCATTCAGGTTTTTCCACTAGTTGGTGCCTAATTCACTTCTGTATAGTTCCTTTCAAAGCTCAGGGCTCCAGGATTATCTTCTGTATCTCTGTCAATTGGTTTTCTTTTCTTCGTTGAAGAGGGTTTGTGTCACTTGTCTGCCTATTCCTCACATTCCTCGCACATATCTTATGTGGCCTTTGTGTTAAGCCTTTTTCATGTCAAACCCATTACCACTGAGTCAATTTTGAGTCATAGCAACCCTCTAAGGACAAGAGTAAAACTGTGCTGTAGAGTTTCCAAGGCTGTGAATCCTTACAGAAGGAGACTGCCACTTCTTTCTCCCATGCAGCAGCTGGTGAGTTCTAACTGCCAACGTTTCAGTTAACATCTGAGCACCTTAACCACTGTTTTATTCACTTAGCATAATGTTCTTAAGGTTCTTCTATGTTGTAGTATGTGTCAGACCTTCTTTTTTTTTTTTTTTTTTAAGAACTTCAATCTTTTTGTAGCTGAATATTATTCCATTGAATGAATTTTGTTTATCCATTCATTGCTTGATGGATATTTGGTTGTTTCTACCTTTTGGCTATTGTGAAGTATTACTATGAACATTAATGTACCTTTAAAAAAAATGTTATTTTACCTGGTTCCAGTTAGTATCTGGTTATCCTTAGACATCAATATTTTTGTTACCAATATCCTGGCATATATGTTAGCAATATAATTACTGTTCTTGCTTTATAGGTCTCTTGTAGTTATTCTGATGAAACCCACAACAGAATCTCCAGTTTCTTACTTCCTGAATGCTTGCATTTGCTTTAGAAATATAATCTTAAGTAGTATTTTCACAAAAATGAT
The DNA here is from genome assembly GCF_000298275.1 of Orycteropus afer afer. NCBI lineage: Eukaryota > Metazoa > Chordata > Mammalia > Tubulidentata > Orycteropodidae > Orycteropus > Orycteropus afer. Next base: position 1,692,133 of record NW_006922149.1, on the reverse strand, counting down.
ACTAAATTGTTTGAAAGTTAGAATAATTGCATATGTTTTCACTTTAATTTATATGCAATTTATACCTGCCTGCATAGCTATGGAACTTACCTGAAGCTCTTTTAAGGTATATGAATTAAGGTATATTAGTACTCCTCTAAAAATTGTCATTTCTGTTTATTTTTATCCTCATCCTTCCTACCAACCCATTTGGATATGAAGGTAAGATATGAATCACCTGTAGAGTTTCTGAAAACATATTGATACTTGTAAAGCAGGTCTGTCAGAAAGGAGAAAAAGACTAAACAATGTTCTGGATTTACGAATTTTATAGATCTCCTACCTGACAGACATCACATCCTTGCCTTACTTACTTCCTTTCTTGAAGGAAATGATATCAGAGAAGAACTAATACTTAGAGGGTATCTATTATAAGTTACTGAGTGCAGTGATACTCTAATACACATGAGGTGAGTCAGAATTGCATTGATGCCAACTTTTTTTCCCACCATGACCTTGGGCCATTACCTGGAAACTTTAAATGTTATGAAAATGATCTTAATTATGAAATTATAAAATTTATAATCTCCATTTTATGGGTGAGGACACTTAGGCTTAGAGTGTTTCATTCTTTTCTTAAAATCACAGAGGAAGTGACTGAGCCAGAAATTGGATCTAGATCTGATTGATTCCAAAGGCAAACTTCTTTTCACTACATCTTGCTGATGTAGGAAAAGGGTAGGGGAATGAAAACCACCTCTATAGGTAGTCAATAATGAAGGATACAGCAGTAGGGAAATCTAAAAATTCAAGGTCAAGGTCAATTGGAAGGGTCAGGGAAGCTAGATGTGGAGCACTGAAGGCTGGCAACTTCCTCTCCCCATAGCAGCTCCTTTATTTCTGATCCACAGGGACATTTTTCTTTTTGTTTTCCTTAATTTTATTTATTTCCTTGTTATTTATGAGAATATATACATCAAAACATACACCAATTCAGCAGTTTCTACATGTATAATTCAATGACATTGATTACATTCTTCAAGTTATGCAACCATTCTCACCCTCCCAGTGCCTCCCAGTAACACAAACTCATTGCCTTTAAGTGTTCTATCTAATCTTTCATGCTGCTGTTGTCAGTTTGATCTCATATAAATAGATCTTGAAAGAGTATAATGCTCAAGACAGACATCTGTACTAGTTAAGGTAAACAATCATTTGGTTTTGAGACGACATCAGGGAATATTTCTGGTTTAAGATTTAAAGATTATCTCAAGGCATTAGCTTCAGGGGTTCATCCAGGTTCCATGGCTCTAGAAAGTCTGAAGTCCATGAGAATGTGAAGTTCTGTTCTATATTTTCCTTCTTTTGATCAAGATTCTTCTGTAGAATCTTTGGTCAAAAAATATTCAATAATGGTAGCTTGGAACTATCCAGTTTGTCTAGTCTCATGACAAAGGAGGCAGTTGTTTGTGGAGGCAATTAACCACACATTCCATATCCTACTCTTATTCCTGACTCTCCTTCTTCCTCTGTTGCTCCAGGTGAATAGAGAGAAATTGTTGTGCCTTACATGGCCACTTGCAAGCTTTTAAAACCCCTAGACACTATGCAGTGAACTAACAAGTAGAACAGAAACACTAAATACAGCATAAGGCCAACTAACTGGGATGCCCCTGTCTATCTTATTTTAAGGGTAGCTATTTTTATTTTTTAAATTGAAGTATAACTTACAGATAGTAATATGGAGAGATATTTACTGTATAGTTTAAGATTTGGGTTTTGACAAATTCATGCTTGTATATCAAACTACAGAACCATTTCTATCAAGATGTAAAATATTTTCACCAACCTAGAAAGTTTGGTTCGGTCATATCCCTTCCCAATTAATCCTCTCACTGCCAGAGACAACCACTGCTCTAATATCTGTCACCTTAGATGAGTTTGGGTTCTGTCATTTTAATCTCTACTTTTATATTTTATCTATCATTACTTCGTGTTTGGAAAGGAGGGCCCTCAATTGGTACATTTGACTGCAGGTCTCCATTTTTGTTTTCCTGACTTACAGTCTTTGAGTAAGTTATCTTTAAAAATTTCCTTTGAAATACAACATTTTATGAGGTTATAAATAACTTTCTCTTATATTTTCCTCCATTACTTCCCATTTTTTCTTTTTAGAAATAAGAAAGAAACACTTGTTCTTTGTCTATTTTAACTTTGCACATTACAGGTCAAAGTTTGTTATGACAACAAACACAGTGGGTAAGATTTTCTAGCCTAGTGGAAGGTGCACTTTTGGACGAAATGTTATCTGTACTGGATATAGCTTGAAGTCAGTTCAAACATCATTTCCAGGTTAACAAAAGAGGAGCCATGCAATAGAGGGAATGCTGGACTGGAAGCTGGGGGCCTGGGCTGGTATTCAGTTCTCTTTCCATTGAGAACCATTGTGTGGGCCTGAAATAAGTCACCGCACCCTTCTGGGCCTGGGTTTTCCAACCTGTGACATGAGAGCTTTAGATTTAAAGTTGCTCTATATTTTCTCCTACTCCTATGAACCTTTCATTTTTTATATTGGCTGAAATGGATTTACCTGGACTTCTTAATTTTCAGGTCTATTTTCTTCCTTCCTTCCCTCTTCCCTTCCTGCTCTCCCTCCTTTTTTTCCTTTCTTCCCAAACATCCATCTTTACTTTTATTTTGTTTATTTACAGTCTTTGATTTATATAGTGGTGTCCTTGGGTGGTGCAAATAGTTAATACACTCAGCTGCTAACTGAAAGACTGAAGGTTCAAGTCCACCCAAAGGTGAGTCAGAAGGTAGGCCTGGTGACCTACCTCTAAGAAATCAGCCATTGAAAACTCTATGGAATACAGTTCTACTCCGAGATACAAGGGATCACTATGAGTCAGAATCAACTCCATGACAACTGGTATTATTTTATAGTAGGTAGACAGAGTATCAGGAGGTTTTCCTGAGGTCCTTAGATTTTCCTAACATACTTAGATTTTCCTGTGGTCCCATAATTAGTAGCTTAATAAGAATCCAATTGGATGTTTAGGACTGTGCCTCTTATTCTATTTTAGCACATGCTCATAATTTCTCTCTTGCTTTGTACTGGCCTAGCAATTCTTTTTATAGATGATATGAAGCCCTCAAAATCAAAAGATAATTACAGATAATCAAATTGTATTTTTATTCTAGAACACAGTCAGGGGCAAGAGAGGAACTGTTGGTGAGAATGATGCTATGCTTCCTTTCTCTGTGAAATGTTGAAGGATCAGGATTGGGCAACCTAAGAGAATTCTACAAATATTTTGCTCCCATAAGATACAGGAAAATATGTGCAGTGTTTAATAGAATTCAATTATTGAAGATTCTGAAAATTAGCAACCTTATAACTGCCTAAAACTACATTTCCATCTCTGCTCCACATACTTAACTGAGTGACTTTGAGAAAATGACTTCACCAGCCTCTTAGGGCCTGAGTTTCTCATAAAGTGATGATCTGTTAAATGTTGATAATAGTAACAATTAATAATAATAATAGAGAATCTGCCTCAAGGCAAGGAGATGGGATCTTTGAGGTCCCTCTGGGGTCTACATTCTAAGATTCAATTTTATAACTGAAAAGTAACCTTGGACAGACATTGTCAAAACTAAAAACCCTGAGGCACTATGTAACTCAAAGATTAATAAAACAAATGGCTGGAACCAAGGTTTCATTACTCGGAGCTAAAAAATGATATAGCTTTGTACTTAAAAGACAATTTCTCACCCTCCTTTTCTTTGTGTGTTATTGCATGGTATTTATAATTAGAAGTGAATTAAAGTAATTTCTTTTCTTTTCTTTTTTTTTTAATAGAAAATTTTCATGGCTGTTGCTTGGATTTCTAAATGCAGGGCTCCAGTTTCCTGCCAAGTATCCCCAGCAGTCAGTATGGAAGTCAATGTCTATCTCTCTTCTCCTGCTCCATCTCCCTCATACCGGGTATGACCCCTTAACTGGGCAGGCACTATCTTCTGGGCATCATTCTCTCTTATCGGTATTGCTTTGTCCCTCACTAGATGTCACAGTCCCTGTAACATTGTTGTTGTAGTACAAGAGTCCCTGGTCCCAAAGCCAGACCATCTGTGCTCTCTAAAAATGTGGGGGAAAACCCTCCTTCCCTTTTTAATATTTCACACTCCCAGAAGGCTGCTATGTGTCACTGATGGTGTCTTGATTGTTCATAGAAATTTCAATGAAATAGCAGGCTTAATTCTTCCTTTCCTTCCTTTCTCCCTCCCTTCCTTCCTTTCTTTTTGGTTTTCAAATAGGATTTGTTGAGGAAGGAGGAGGAAGGCTGGACCAGAGGATGACAGAGCTGAATGTGAAACACTGTGGTAGATTTAGATCGAGGCAGAGGCTTTGTTTTTGAGCCAAGCAGATTGTAATTCAGGGTGACCAAGCTTTATTTTCCCAGGACTGAGGGGTTTCCTATGACTTTAGTCCTAAAACTGGAGCAGTCCTGGACAGACAGGGGCTTTTTGGTCACACCATGAGCTCCCTTAGCCAGAATTTCCTCCCAAAGGGTTCCTCAGAGTCCCAGGTGCTTAGTCTTCTCAGAATCCAAGCAATGCATGTAGTTTACCCTCAAATTAGGACTACTGCTTTCTCTTTTCATTGATTTCAGGGTAGCATAAATAATATCTAATTTCTTTATTTTTCCACATCCAAAGAAAACCACTGCAGCTGGTACACTGCCCAAATGAGGTACACCTATTGATTGGGTACATCAATACCCAATCAGTTAAGCACTCAACTACTAACTGAAAGGTTGACAGTTCAAATCCACACAGTAGTGCCTCATATGAAAGGCCAGGAGATATGCTTCCAAAAGGTCACAGCTGGGAAAATCCTATGCACAGTTCTACTCTGCACACATTGAGTCACCATGCATCAAAATCCACTCTAAGGCATCAATTTTGTTGTTGCTGTTGTTTTTAGAACCCTAACCAGGCCCAGGCCTCCTCAGGATACACCAGCTATCTTTTCCCTAATAAAAGTGAAAGACTCTTTACTGTTTTTATACTCTTTTCTTGAAATGTACACCCCATCCCCAAACACACACATACACACAGAGAGATTTTCTGCTTTTCCAGTACTATATTAAAATTTGGTAATATTATTTGAAGTAACAACCAAAGACCAAACCTCTTGCTAGAGACTGCATGATAGAATTTTGCAAGACCAATGACTTATTCATTGCAAATACCTTTTTTAACAACAAAAACAGTGGCTATACACGTGGACTTCACCAGCTGGAGTACACAGGAATTACACTGTCTATATCTGTGGCAAGAGGCGATGGAGAAGCTCAATATCTTTAGCCAAAACAAGTCCAGGAGCTGACTGTGGAACAGACCAACTGCTCACATGCAAGTTCAACTTGAAGTTGAAGATAATTAAAACAAATCCATGAGAGTCAAAATATGACCTTAAATATATCCCGCCTGAATTTAGAGACCATCTAAAGAATAGATTTGATGCATTGAACACCAATGACCAAAACTAGAAGAATTATGGGATGACATCAAGAACATCATCCATGAAGAAAGCAAGAGGTCATAAAAAGACAAGAAAGGAAGCAAAAAACAAAATGGATGTCAGAAGAAGCTCTGAAACTTGCCCTTGAACAGAGAGTAGCTAAAGAAAATGGAAAAAATAACAATATAAAAGAGCTGAACAGAAGATTTCAAAGAGCAGCTCAAGCAAACAAAGCCAGTTACTATAATGAAATGTGCAAAGATCTGGAGTTACGAAACCAAAAGGGAGGAACATGCTCAGAATTTCTCAAGCTGAAAGAACAGAGGAAAATTTAAGCCTTGAGTTGCAATAATGAAAGATTTTCTATGGGCAAAATATTGAACAATGCAGAAAATATTGAAAAAAGGTGGACAGAATACAGAATCATTGTGACAAAAAGACCTGGTCGATGTTAATCCATTTCAGGAGGTAGCATATGATCAAGAACCAATGGTACTGAAGGAAGAAGTTGAAGCTGCACTGAAGGAATTGGTGAAGAACAAGGCACCAGGAACTGATGGAATACCGACTGAGATGTTTCAACAAATGGATGTCCTGCTGGAGGCACTCACTTGGTTATGCCACGAGATTTGGAAGATGGCTACCTGACCAACTGACTGGAAGAGATCCATATTTGTACCCATTCCAAACAAAGATGTTCCCACAGAATGTGGAAATTATTGCACAATATAATATCATATACAAGTAAAATCTTACTGAAGATAATTCAAAAATGGTTGCAGCAATATATTGACAGAGAACTTCTAGAAATGCAAGCTGGATTCAGAAGAGGAAGTGGAATGAGGGATATCATTGCTAATGTCAGATGGATCTTGGCACTAAGCAGAGGATACCAGAAAGATGTTTACTTGTGCTTTATTGACTGCAAAATATTTTATTGTGTTGATCATAACAAATTATGAGTAACATTGAGAAGAATGGGAATCTCAGAACACTTAATTGTACTCATGAGGAATCTGTACATAGAACAGGAGGCTGTCATTCAAACAGAACAAGCGGACACTGCATGGTTTAAAATCAAGAAGGGAGAGGGTCAGGGTTGTATTCTGTCACCATACATATTCAATCTTTATACTGAGCAAATACTCCATAAACCTGGACTATATGAAGAACGTGGCATCAGGATTGGAGGAAGAATCATTAACAACCTGTGATACGCTGGCAACACAACTTTGCTTGCTGAAAGTGAGGACAATTTGAAGCACTTAGTGATGAATATTGAAGAATACAGTCTGTGGTATGGATTACATCTCAATATAAAGAAAACAAAAATCTTCATAACTGGACCTATAAGCAGCATCACGATAAATGGATAAAAGATTGAAGTTTTCAGAGACTTCACATTGTTTGATTCTACAATCGATGCCAATGGAAGCAGCAGTCAGGACATCAGGTGACATATAACACTGGGCAGATCAGCTGCACGGGACCTCTTTCAAGTGCTGAAGAGCAAAGATGTCTCCTTGAAGACTAAGGTGCAGTTGACACAAGTCATGGTATTTTCAATCACCTCATATGCATGTGAGAGCTGGACAATAAATAAGGAAGACTGACAAAAAGTTGATGCTTTGGTGTTGTGGTGCTGGTGGAGAATGCTGAAAGTGCCATGGACTGCTAAAAGATCTAACAAATCTGTCCCGGAGGAAGTGCAGCCAGAATGCTCCTCAGAAGTGAGAATGGCCAGACATCGTCTCACCTATTTTGGTCATGTTGTCAGAATGGACCATTCCCTGGAGAAGGATGTAATGCTTGGTAAAGTGGAGGGTCGACAAAAGGGGGGAAGGCCCTCAATGAGATGGATTGACACAGTGGCTGTGGCGATGGGGTCAAGTAGAGCAAGGATCGTGAAGCTGGAGTGGGGCAGGGCCGTGTTTCGTTCTGCTGTGCATAGGGTCGCTATGAGTCGGAAATGACTCTACAGCACCTAACAACAACAAACCTATTGCTGCCTCTGGGTCAATTTTGACTCATAGTAACCCTAGAGGACAAAGTAGAACTGCCCATAGGGTTCCCAAAGCTGCAAATCTTTACAGAAGCAGACTGCCATATCTTTCACCCACAGAGAAGCTGGTGGGTTCAAACAGCTAACGTTTTGGTTAGCAGCCAAGTGCTTTAACCACTGCACCATCAACATGAAACAAACAAACAAACATAATGCCATTGATTCAACTGTGACTCATAGTGACCCCCAATGAGTTTCCAAGGCTGTAAATCTTTACGAAAGCAAACTGCTTTATCTTTTTTCATGGAGTGGCTGGTGGTTTCTAACCACTGACCTTTTGGTTAACAGACAAATCCCTTATCCACTGTTCCACCAGATCTCCTTTACTACATATACCACCAGGGTTTGTTATTTTAAGTAATACCACCTAGGACTTAGAACCACAATGTCAGTTTACAGAGATCAATCATTTTCTGTTTTTTTTCTTTTAAACTGTGTAAAGGTAATTTAGCCTGCTGGTAATTGCAATCTATTTAATTACAATGCATGCAGCTATAAAAGCAAGTTCTGACACAGGTTATAATTAAAGCATCATGTCCAAATGCCACTGAGATATCTGTGATTGTAGAATTAGAGGATGGAGGGAGCCTCAGAGGGCATTTGGTTCATTTTCCTGTTGTATGGACATTGTTGTTGTTGTTGTTATTTGCCGTCGAGTCGGCCCCGACTCATAGCGACCCCTCCTTGGGTT
>NW_006922149.1:1662735-1683774 GCF_000298275.1 Orycteropus afer afer | reverse complement strand
GCCAGCCTTCTGGTGAGCAGTCAAGTGCCTTAGCCACTATGCTACCAGAGCTCCCTGTATGGACATTATTGAACATTTAAATAGTGCTGATGTGTGCATGTCCTGTGATTCTCACACCATGACAAAGTAGAAAGAGATAGGCACTGATACTTATTCTTTAGTCACTGTGACTAGATGTGATCTAGTAACGTTACATAGATGATGTCACTTAATCTGCCCTACAAGGAAGGTACTTTTATTCCTATTTTGGGGAAGGTTAACAATACTCAGAGAAATTAAATGACTTTCCCTAAGTTGTCAGAGATCGTATAGGTGTGTAGGATGATCTGAACCCAGATCTACTTGGCCTAGGTGGGTGCCCATACTCTCACCTCTGTAGAGTATCAGCAGCCCTTCTTCTCTTGTAGGCAAAGAACCTGAGACTCAGAAAGCAACTGGCCCAAGGCTTGGTTACAGAATTTGAGATCTGAAAAACATATTGGGGTTATGAAGCTCAGCTTCCTTATTTTATGAGTGAAGAAACAGAGGTTCAGAGATGCTGGGTTGAAGTCAAGAGCCTCTGACCAGGGTTGAGGGGGCAGTTTGAAGACAGGACTTACCTGGTCATGGGCTCTAGAGCCCACAGGAGCTTAGACACTGTTCACTTTGCTCTGTGGACCCCTCATCTTTCAGAACCCACTTCTGGGTGATTAGTGCACTGGACAGGTTCATGCGTAGAGCTTCGATTTTATCTAAAAAACATGGGGGAGGAGTAAGAGATGGAGATTAGGAACTCTTCTGTAATTCTGGAGTTTGGGAATTTGCCTCCAAAATCTAAGCCCTACCCACTGGTGTAAGCACGGTGCTGACTTGAAGCCGTGGGCACAAACACTCTAGGGAGGAATCTCAGGCTGCATCAGCTAAGAGTTATGAGAAGTTTTGCAAAACTGGTTGTAATTCTAAATTTGTGAGAATGGAATTTTGATTGTTAATTCTGCTTTGTTTGCTGGTATTCTCAGAGTTTAGAAAGCAACAATTTGGAGAGCCTGTTTTTTCTCAGATGTCTGGGCGCCACTCTCAGAGAGTGAAATTCAGGAAGTCCGAGGCGGGCCTGAGAATTCCCATTTCTCCTAAGAACATGGATGATGCTGCTGATGCCTACACTTTGAGGAGCACTGCATTAACACACTTATGAGTAGGCCATCTAGTCCCCAGTGTGGGGCCCTGACTCAGGACCCTGAAAAATCTGAACTTTTGAACATGTCCATGCTTCATTAAGGTTTTTCGTTTTCAGCAAAATATGTTATGAAGAAAGAACTAAGAATTTCTACCACGGCCCATCTGTTGCCAATGTATCTTTACATTGTAAACAACAAATGTAAATTCTATCATTTGTTATTATGCACAATTTTGGTAATATAATGTGACAAATCAAGTTTTCTGAAATATGACAATTGGACAGTAATGTAATAATACCCAGTGGGGTATTAAAGTGGGGGTCACTATGAGTCAGAATCAACTCAATGGCAGTGAGTTTGAGAGTTTTACAATGCTTAATAGTAACATCATTATTCTATACATTGGATGCTGTTGTTTTCACCCCAACACAAGTGCCTACTGTGTTACCATTCTTCTTTGTGGAATCCTGTTTCTTTCATCCCAGATTCAGTTATAAACTCAACTCCTCACTGATGGCCTCATTCTCTCTGATCTACCTCTTCCTTGGTTTGAGGAAAACTAAAAGTCATAGGCAGAACGATGTGTTTACCTGGGTTCATTCCCTTTTACGGTGGCTATTTACTGATCAGAAGTTATACTATCCTGGCAGCATAACCAAGAAAAACCTCATTAAAGAACAACTAGTTGATCAAAGAAACCAAAGGCTTATGTGAGGAATCACCTTTTAAACTGTAACTCCTCCTTGATTTAATTTCCAGGAGCACTGCCAAGTATTTAGAGTGTAAAAACCATCGAGAGGAGAGAAGCACTGTTTTATTCCCTACACCTCCAGAGATAATTGTCCATGCTGATTTGTAATTTATTTCTTTCACTAAAAATTTAGAGGGAAGGAATGCATTCAGTGAAACAGAAAAAGGAGAACCCAAAACATAACATCAATATTTAATTACTTGAATGAAATGAAGCCGCATGAAAAATCCCCTTGGCAGCTTTCATGATGAAAAGTAATAAATAATCCAGTAAATTTTGGGAAGTTTATTTGCAAAATTTACCACGAAAGAGCACACTTCTTTGAAGATGAAAGACCTGTTTTTAAGTAGAAAGTGACATGGTACTTTGCAATGGGAAAAGGTACTTGAAGAAAGTTATGAGGAAGGCTGCATTCTTTTTTATGTCATTGTGTTTGCTGTGCACATGCTCCCAATCCCTTCAACTCCTCTCTCCTTCATTTCTCTTGGATTATTCTACTCAATTTCTAGTTGTGCTTCTCTCACCTCAAAAAGAAGAAAAGGAAAAAAATGAATGCTTCCTCTTTTGTAGTTTGCTATTTTGGGAGGTATTTGAAGCTGTCTTATTTTATTTAAATTGTTTTTTATCCTAATGTGTTTTCTCTATCTAATTTTGGTCACTTCTTTGCAGTGCCCTTTCACAGAACAAAAGCAAAAATAGATGCTGGTGTCACTGAGAAGGTGCTTTGCTTTCTAAGTGCCCTAATTGTCCTTCATCCAGCTCCCTTTCGTATCAGAGAACTGTAGCTCCTAGTGCTGTTGAGAAAGATATTTTTCTCTGCTTCTGAACTTATTTTATTTTATTGATCCTAGTCTATCTAGTCATGGTTAACTAACTACCCTGGAGTTACGAAACCTGAACATAAATGGTCCTTAAACAACTAAATTTTCTTCTGGCAGTATACTATCTTGTATTCTTTTTATCTTATTGAAAATTATATAAAAATATTTCCACATTTTTAGTCCATTGAACTGCAGAGTCGTGCTCCATTTAAGCATTTACTCAATGCTGGATATTTAGGATTTTTCCTTTGTGTATGTAATGTTTCTTCTATTTCTGCATTATTTAACCAGGAGTGAGATGATTGGGTCAAAGGGCATGAGTATTTTTATAGCCCTAGAAACAGTTTTTCAAACATATTTTGATGTATGACACTTTAACCATGAAAGTTTCCAGAAATTGGTGTTACTATTATTTAATTTTTTTTTGTAGTTTTTATAGATCTAAAATGGTGCTTATTATTTTTTAATCTGCATTTCTTTCAGAACAAATAAGGTAATACATTTTCTAATATATTCAATTAATATTTGTATCTATCACTTTAAAAATGCTACTTTATGTTGGTAAATACTAGTTCAAGGAATACTGAATTCAATGGACCCATTCTAGCCAGAGGAGGGAGAGAAAGAGGAAGGAAGGAAGCAAAGGAGGGGCAGAAGAAGGGAGAGCTTGTGTTCTAACAATAGTCCTTGGCAATGCTTGATCTTGCTCAAATGTGGGCCCATCTAACAAAACCTGCCCCAATTTAAAATTAGATTACCATAGGGGACAGTCCAAATATACAGGCTTTAGGAACTAAAGCCTTCTGTTTAACTATTCTTTGCTTCTTTGTTATGAATGTGTTTAGTGTTACCATATGCTCTTCTCCCTTTGAGATGGGCATTTTGCCATGTGTATAATGCTTTAAGACTATTAATTACTCTGTATGAAATAAGTTAGTATTATTGTAATTCTCTTCTCAGATGATCTCACTTCTTCATGAGACCTGGGTTTTAGTTTTGTGAATTTTTAAGTTGACTTATATGCAGTGGTACAAAACTTAGATTTGGTGAGCATTTATGATAACTCAGCTCTTTAGGGTCTGTATAATTTGGGGAAGACATTTGTCACTGGTGACACTCCTGGAAAAGTTGATCCTGCTGCATGGCTTCTGCTCTGCTTAAGAGAATTCACTATCTCCAAGACAATTTTTATGGCCAATACTAATGAGGCTCTGCAGACTCATAAGAAATGAACAGTTTATTTTCTGCCTCTAAGTAGGACAGCCAGTGGGTGGGATTGTTCAATCATTTGTTCAATCATTCATTAGTTCATGCATGAATCCAACTTGGGCTTATTGAAATCCATGATTCCAGACACCCTGCTAGGAACTCTGATTCAGGTCTGTTTAGGGAAGAAAACAGTCTTCCTACCTCTGGATCTCTTATGTCTGTAAAGACATTGTTCAAAAAGTAGTGAACTTTTTCTAGCAAATGAACTTTGGCTAATCCAACACCATACCTCATCTCATTCCCTCAACACACACAAACTGATGATGTCTTTGAGCAAAGAAATGTCTAGAAGAAAGACTTGAGACTTAAAGATTTGAACATAGAGAAAATGGAGATCTAATGAGAAATATAATCAGAATAGGGAAGGGCAAGAATATAACATTGTTCAAGTACCAGGTGTTTTATACTGTTGTGATAATTAGAGAATATGACAAGTATAGAGCAACTGATCATCTGATTTGCATGTTCTGAGAGTCACAACTATTTTGAATGAATTTTAGGAGAACAAGAGAAGTTGAGAGGCTAGTCAGAGGCTGTTGGGATATTCAGAAGAGTGGTGATGGTGGCTTAGACCAGGTTGTGGAGATGGAAAGAATTGGACAGAATTCAGACATTGGATATGTTTGAACAACCAACCTTTAGGTTATCAGTCAGTTGCAAACTGTTTGTGCCACCCAAAGTATACATACATGTATATACATGCATGTGTATGTATATATATATATATATATATATATACACACACACACACATGTATTTATCTGCATATGTGTGTATGTATGTGTGTGTGTGTGTTTTGGAAGGGGATATACTGGGATCAGAATTTTGAGAAGCCTGTCTATAGATTTCTGTGGATAAGTAGGAAGAAATAAATTGATTACTTAAATGTGTGGCATTTTGTGTATAGTTCCCTGGTTGAATATTATATGGGTTTGTTTATCAAATATTTCCATCTCCTTAAAAAGTGTGTACTTTTATTTAGTCATGATAGGAAGCCACAATAAAGTGAAAGAATTTTATTATAATCTTTTGTGCCAACTAGAATTTTCTATTCAATTGTTGTAATGATAAGCATCATAGCTAATAAACTGCTGTATGGAAAGTGAATTTGCTCTGTAAATCTTCAACAAAATAACAATAAAAAAAAGACCAAGAAAAAAAAAAAAAAGAATCATAGCTAATAATCACATAGCCCTCACTATGCAACAAACATTGTTCTAAGCACTTAGTATTTATTACTTCAGAGCAATCTTATCAAATAAGTTCTCTTACTATTTCTATTTTATAAATAGGGAAACTGAAACATTAGGAGACTAAGTTATTTGTTTAAGGTTATACAAATAGTGAATGGTAAAACTAAGATTTGAACCCTAGTAGTCTGGTTTCACAATACATGCTTTCAACCACTGCATTGTACCAAAACCAAACCAAACTCACTGCCGTGAAGTCAGATCCGACTCATAGCAACCCCTCCTTGGGTTTCCGAGGCAGCATCACTGCAGAAGTAGATTGACCAATCTTCCTTTGGAGGAGTGGCTGGTAGGTTTGAACCACCAGCCTTCTGGTTAGCAGTCAGATGCCTTAGGCACTGCATTATACAGGATAGAAAAAAATACTATAAGAATTAAAATAGTTTTTTTCATGTTGAATGCTTAGCTTTAATAAAAGCATACTAAATTTCTTGACTTTTAAGCATATGTTAATCCCTATTTCCCTAGGCCTTGACATTAATAGATGCTATTATATATGTCCCCAAGAGAGAGAAAGATGAAAAACAAATTAGGAAGGTATCCTGTTTTTGTCGTGTATGTGTGTGTGTGTGTGTGTGTATGTACAGCTGTCCCTTCGTATCCACAGAGGATTGGTTCCAGGACCCCTTGTAGATACCAAAATGCACAGATGCTCAAATCCCTTATATAAAATATCATAGTATTTGCATATAACCTACATACATCCTCCTGTATAGTTTAAATCATTTCAGGATTAATTGTAATACCAAATGCAATGTCAATGATATGTAAAAGAACTTTATGCTCCCTCTTAGTCTTTGAGGGATTTCTTTGACCACCTAATTGCTTTTTAGGAGCAATTTTTCATAGAAAAGCAAGGGTACGCACAACACAAGTAGTGAACAAAGTAGACACAGGCAAAGAGTGCTCAAAAACAAGTGCTGGAGAGAGCATGACAGTCTGAAATGACAAGAGGCTACAGTAGGGTATGCTTACATAAAATTTGATTCATGGGGGTTTGGTGTAGTGCCTGGGACATGGCAAATTCAAGTTTTGTTTGCTTTTTTGGAAAATTTCCTAAATTTTTTAAGACTATTTTCAAGTCATGGTTGGTTGAATTCATAGATGCATAATCTGCAGATATAGCGGGCCAACTGTACATATGCACACACACAAGCACACATGATCACACACATTTGGTTGTTATGTGCTATCCAGTCAGTTCTGACTCACAGCAACCCTATGTACAACAGAAGGAAACAGTGCCTGGTCCTGTGCCATCCTTCTGTTGCTATTCTTGAGCCCACTGTTGCAGCCACTGTGTCCATCCGTTTCATGGAGGGTCTTCCTCTTTTTCGCTGACCGTCTATTTTACTGAGCATGATATTCTTCTCTAGGAAATGGTCCTTCCTGATAACATGACCTAAGTACTAAAGAAAAAATCTTGCAATCCGTCCTTCTAAGAAGCATTCTTGCTATACTCCTTCCAAGAAGATTTGTTTGTTCTTCTGGCACTCCATGATATATTCAGTATTCTTCTCCAAAATCATAATTCAAATCCATCACTTCTGTGGTCTTCTTTATTCATTGTATAGCTGTCACATGCATATGAGGCCATTGAAAATACCATGGCTTGGGGTCAGGCACACCATAGTCTTCAAATTAACAACTTTGCTCTTTAACATTTGAAAGAGGTCTTTTGCAGCAGATTTGCCCAGTACAGTATGTTGTCTGATTTCTTGATTGTTGCTTCCATGGGCATTGATTGTAGAATGAAATAAAATGAATCCTTGACAACTTCAGTATTTTCTCCATTTTTTGTAATGTTGGTCCAGTTGTGAGGATTTTTGTTGTCTTTATGTTGAGGTATAATCCATACCTCAATAAGACTGTATTCTTTGATCTTCATCAAAAAGGACCTCACGTCCTCTTCACTTTCAGCAAGCAAGGTTATGTCATCTGCATATCAGAGGTTGTTAATGATTTTTTCTCCAATCCTGGTGCCACGTTCTTCATATAGTCCAGCTTCTCGGATTATTTGCTTAACATACAGATTGAATAAATATGGTGAAAAATCCAGCCCTGACACACTCCCTTCCTAATTTTAAGCCATGAAATATGCGCTTTTTCTGTTTGAACGACAGCCTCTTGATCTATGTATAGGTTTGCCATGAGCACAATTAAGTGTTCTGGAATTCCCACTCTTCAAAATGTTATCCATAATTTATTATGATCCACACAGTTAAATGCCTTTGCATAGCCCATAAAACACAGGTAGATATCTTTCTGGTATTCTCTGATGTCAGCCAAGATCCAAATGATATCAGCAATGATACCCCTTGTTTCAAGTCCCCTTCTGAATCCCGCTTGAATTGTGATAGTTCCCTGTTGGTGTAATGCTGTAGCCATTTTAAAATTATTTTCAGCATAATTTTATTTGTGTGTGATATTAATATTGTTTGATAATTTCCACAATCTTTAGGATCATCTTTCTTTGGAATGGGGATATATAAATCTCTTCCATTTGATTGGCCAGTAGCTATCTTCCAAATTTCTTCGTATAAATATGTGAGCACCTTCAGTGCTTTATCCGTTTGTTGAAACATCTCAATTGGTATTTATTCTGTTAATGTTCACAGTGTAATTTTTTGCCAGTGCCTTCAGTGAAACTTGTACTTCTTCCTTCCATGCCATTGATTCTTGATCATATGCTATTCTCTGAAGTGGTTGAATGTCCATCAGTTTTTTTTTTTTTTAGTACAGTGACTTTGTGTATTCCTTTCATCTTCTTTAATTTTTCTTGCATCATTCAATATTTTTTTTCTATAGCATCCTTTAGTACTACAACTTGAAGTTTGTATTTTTTTTCTCAGTTCTTTCAGCTTGAGAAATGCTGAGTGTGTTCTTCTCTTTTGATTTTCTAACTCTAGGTCTTTATCCATTTCATTATAACACTTTTCTTTGTCTTCATGAGCCACCCTTTGAAATGTCCCGTTTAGCTCTTTTATGCCATCATTTCCTCTACTCCTTTAACTACTCTTCATTCAAAAGCAAGTTTCAGAGTTTCTACCACTCATATACCAGGTTGTAGTACTGTGGTGGCTTGCATGTTGCTATGATGCCTGAAGCTATGCCACCAGTATTTCAAATACCAGCTGGGTCAGGCTTGGTGGACAGGTTTCAGTGGAGCTTCCAGACTTAGACAGACTAGAAAGAAGGACTTGGTGGTCTACTTCTAAAAGAACTGACCACTGAAAACTTTATGAATAGCAGTGAAATTTTATCTGATACAGTTCTAGAATGAGCCCCTCAGGTTGAAAGGTACTCAAAATATGACTGGGAAGGAGCTGCCTCCTCAACGTAAATTGACCTTAATGACATGGATGGGATAAAGCTTTCAGATCTCCATTTGCTGATGTGGCACAAGTCTGATCACATACACATGCATCTAAAATAATGAAATATAAGTATTGGAGATCAGAGATAAGAAAACAACTTCAGAGGTGTTAGGTGACTCCACACAACCCATTAGTAGCACAGGTAACACTGGAAATGAGTTGCATAATTCCTAGGGCACTCAGTTTTTCTTTCTTTCTTGTGTATACTTCTCCATTCCCCTCCAGGTTACTCCTTTCATGATCATCAGTATTAGCACTTTAGAGGAGAAGTAATGACTGTAGACAGTCACTCATTTAAAAATAGTCACAGATTATTTTAACCATAGTGAACAGCAATGGGAAAGGGAGGGGGACTCAGAGAAACCCTATTATTTCCTAAGATTTGTCATACCTCTAAGAAAATGTTAGTTAATTATTTCTGCTGAACAAGAACACATTATATGTATAATCAGGAGCTCTGGTGGCATAGTACCTAAGGCATTTGACTGCAAACCAGAAGGTTGGCAATTCAAACCCACCAGCCACTCCTCAGAAGGAAGATTAGGCAATCTATTTCTGTAGAGATATCACCTTGAATACCCAAGGAGGGGTCTTTATGAGTCAAATCAGCTCAGTGGCAGTGAGTTTGGTTTTTGAGTTTACACGTATAATCACTCAAAGCTAAGAGAATAACAAAAAAGGAACAAAGAGATAGTGTAACTTAGTTATAAATTTTCTGAGATTCAGCTTGCTATCTGCAATTTACAGACCCAATCTCCCCTTGTTCTTATCCAGTTGCTACATGTCTTGTTCAGTTGCTAGGCTCTAGAATTTGGGAGTTGTACCTAAGGCATTTGACTGCTAACCAGAAAGCTGGTGGTTCAAACCTATCAGTCACTCCTCAGAAGGAAGACTGGGCAATCTACTTCCATAGAGAGACTGCCTTGGAAAGCCAAGGAGGGGATGCTATGAGTCTGATTGAACTTGATGGCACTGAGTTTGGTTTTTTAGAAACTAAAAGCACAGAGGAGAATAAGAGAAGTTAAGCTTAGGTTGAAAGACTCCAGAAGGAATCACGTGTAGACTGTGGTATATGTAGGGAGCAGGTATGGGGGAACTAAAAGGCAATAAAGTAAAATTATTATTTTAAATCATACACCCTGGAGAGTTAAAGAAAGAACAACAAAAGGGTAAGTGGCTAAGTGGAATCTTCATGCAACAGAAACAAGAAAGTCTTGGAACTCAGAAGAATGTGCCTGGGAAGGGAAAGATTTAGGGAATTCATTGAGAATTGGGCTACGCAGAATAAGTAGATTGCAGAGAACTAATTAGGACTTTTAGTTTTGTGTCTGTCAGTAGAGAGGAGGAGATGGAAGATGGGTTGAACTGAATGTCCCCTTGAAGTGAGAGACTTTTTCGGGAGTGTCCCCCCAGGCAGGGTTGTTTAAGTTGTGCCTTGGGAATCAAGAGAACTGGAAGGATTTGGTGCTAGGGAACATACTGACTATTGAATGTGTAAGAAGGAAAGGAGACACTTGAAGAGTGAAAAACAAACAAACAAGCTTGAATTTTGTCACTGCACACATAAAGTCTTATACTTTTCCCTCTAATCCCTCCAATAGTGAAACCTTCACAATATTACCCATAAAGTGATGAAACAGTCTTTCCTTCAAGCTATACTTCTTGGGGTAGGTTTATAGATAACAAATAAAATACTGATTCAGTATTTTTGTTTCAGTATTCAGCTTTTTGTTTCTGTTTTCCAAGCAGGAGATAACTTTTTTGTTGTTGCTTAAAGGGGTTTAGAGTCTGCCTTCATTGAAGGATGCTTGCTTATTGAGAGAACACTGGTGCAGAGGGATCAGAGGAGAGACAGGGAGCTGCAGCATCTCCAGTCACAACTAGCATCTTGCAGACTGTTGAAAAACCTCCAGCAAAATCAATGACTCAATGACTGTATGCTAGGCAAATATAAGCAAAGACCAAGACTTAGCTATAGAAACAATAAGGGAGTTCCCTGGAGACATGAATGACAGTGTGATATTTCTAGAAGGAGACTCAGACAGATCAGCAGAGGGTTTGCTCCCTTAGGACAGGGCAGGGCTGGCAGCAATTCCACAGGACTGAATGATGAAATTAGAACTCAAAACTGTATTTCTTTTTAAAGAACGTTATTTATTTATTTACTTACTTTTATTGTGGTGAAAACATACACAACAAGACATTTGCCAACATAACCACTTCCACATTTACAGCTCAGGGACATTGATGACATTTTTCATGTTGTGTCACCACTATTGCTAACCGTTTCCAAAATATTCTACCACCATTAGCATAAATTCAATGCTTTGTTTTTTAAATAGAAAATTTCAATCACCTATAAAAATAGATGGATTAATATACTCATAATTCAACTTAACAATAATCAACTCATGGTTAACTTTGTTTCATTTGTGTACTCTTTCTCCCCCTTATTATTCTTGAAGTGTATCCCAGACATCATATTATTTTATCTGTGAATATTTTAATATATCTATATCAAATATTTAATCATCATTCAAATTTATAATTGTATTATAAATGCCATTTTGTTTTGTTTCATTTAAACCATAAGGTATGCTCACTGGGTTTGCTTGATATATCTTTTGACCTTGTTTGTTTATTCATTGGAATTAATCTGTTGTAGACAATTTTATACTTCAAGTTGTTTGGATCTAAGGAGACCACTGTGGCAGAATCTGGCTAGAAAGTCACAGACCCTGTTTTTTTTTTTTTTTTTTTTCCTTCCTCTTAGGCACACAACTAAAGCACATTTCCAAGGCTTCTTGGCACATAGGTGTGGTCAAGTGACTGAGTTCTAGCCAATGGAATGTGGGCAGATGATATGGGTGCCACACATAACTGGCTCTTAAAGAACTTCCATGCACCATCTTCACACACTTCCCTCTTCCCTAGTTAAACATGGAAGCCAAGCACTGAAGATGGTCAAGTCACAAGATGCAAGGAGCCTGCATTCCCAAGTCAGCACTTGGAGAATAGATTCTGGCTCATCAGGTCATCTTTCTCTTTTGCTACTGGGATTCTGGGTTTATTTATAACACCAGCTACTATTTCCTTAGCAAACAAAATGTTACATGTATCGCAGTATACAGATGTGGTTCTCAACACTGGTTGCATATTAAAATCATCATAGGAATTTCTAAAAAATAGTGCCTAAGGCATTTGACTGCTAATCAGAAGACTGGCAGTTCAAACCTACCAGCTGCTCCTTGAAAGGAAGAGTGGGCAATCTACTTCTGTAGAGATATCACCTCAGAAACCTAAGGAGGGGTTGCTATGAGTCGAATGGAGTCGATGGCAGTGACTTTGGTTTTTTTGGTATTACCCATCCCAGGCCAATTAAATTTGAATCACTTGGAGGGGTTTAGGATATTGGTATTTAATCAAAGTATCACATGCAATTCTAATATGCTGCAGAGGTTGAGAACTACAGGCAAAGGGTGTAGGTTCAGTTATTCTTTGTTGTTGTTGTTAGATACCATCAAGTCAGCTCCAACTCATAGTGACCCTATGTACAACAGAACAAAACACTGCCTTGTTCTGTGCCATCCTCACAATCCTTGCTTTACTTGAGCCCTTTATTGAAGCCACTGTGTCAATCCATCTCAATGAGAGTCTTTCCATTTTTCTCTGACCCTCTATTTTACCAAGCATGATATCCTTTTCCAGGGGATGGTCCCTTTGACCACATTACCAAATAGATGAGACAAACTTTGGCCATTCTCACTTGTAAGGGACATTCTGGCTGTACTTCTTCCAGGACATATTTGTCTGTTTTTCTGGCAGTGCATGGTATTTTTAATTATTCTCTGCCAATACTGCAAATCAAAGGCATCAGTTCTTCAGTCTTCCTTATTCATTGTCCAGCTTTCACATGCATGAGGCAATTGAAAATATGGCCTGGGTTAAGAACACCTTAGTCTTCACAGTGACATCTTTACCCTTCAACACTTTAAAGAGGTCTTTTGCAGCAGATTTGCCCAGCATGATAAAACTTCTGATTTTTTGACTGCTGCTTCCATGAGTGTTTATTGTGGATCCAAGTAAAATGAAATCTTTGACAACTTCAATCTTTTCTCCATTTATCTTGATGTTGCTTATTGGTTCAGTTGTGAGGATTTTTATTTTCTTTATGTTGAGATGTAATTCATACTGAAGACTCTATTCTCTGATTTTCATCAGTAAGTCCTTCAAGTCATCTTCACTTTCAGCAAGCAAGGTTGTATCATATGCATATTGCAAGTTGTTAATGAGTCTTCTTCCAATTCTGATGTCACGTTTCTCTTCATATAGTCCAGTTTCTTGGATTATTTGCTCAGCATACAGATTGAATAAGTGTAGTGAAAGGGTACATCCCTGACACAAACTCTTCCTGATTTTAAACCTTGCAGTATTCCTTTGTTCTCTTTGATCAACAGCCTCTTGGTCTATGTACATGTTCCTCATGAACACAATTAAATGTTCTGGAATTCCCATTCTTCATAATGTTATCCATAATTTGTTATGATCCACAGAGTTGAATCCCTTTGTGTAATCCATAAAACACAGGTAGACATCTTCTTAGTATTCCTTGCTTTCAGCTAAGATCCATCTGACATCACCAATGATATCCCTTGTTCTACCTCCTGCTCTAAATCCAGCTTGTGTTTCTGGAAGTCCCCTGTCAATATACTGCTGCAACCATTTTTAAATTACCTTCAGCAAGATTTTACTTGCATATGATATTAATGATATTGCTCGATAATTTCCACATTCTGTTGGATCATCTTTCTTTCGAATGGGCACAAATATCGATCTCTTCCATTCAGTTGTCCAAGTAGTTGTTTTCCAAATTTCCTGGCAGAGATGAGTAAGTGCTTCCAGTGCTGCATCCCTTTACTGAAACATCTCCATGGTTATTCCATCAATTCTGTAGCCTTGTTTTTCTGCTGATTCTTTCAGTGCAGGTTGGACTTCTTTCTTAAATACCATTAGTTCTTGATCATATGCTACCTCCTGAAATGATTGAACATTGAACAGTTCTTTTTGGTACAGTGACTCTGTGTATTCCTTCCATCTTCTTTGGATGCTTCCTATGTTGTTCAATATTTTGCCCATAGAATTCTTCAATATTGCAATTTGAGGCTTGAATTGTTGTAGTGGTTAAGTTTGTGTGTCAACTTGGCTGGGTCTGGTTGAGTGGCTGGGGCAGCTGAATGTAGTTATTCCCCATGGTGCGATTGGTAATTAACTCCATGGTGGAATCTATTGGAGTAGCTGAGTAGCTGCTTTGGTTATGTGGTCTGCTTCTTGTATATAAGAAACAGCTTTGGGGATAGCATGCTTTATGGCATGCTTGAACCCTGCATGTAGCCATGTTCAGCAGCCTGCCATGCTCTGCTGACCTTGGGACTTTTAGTGAGCTTGAAATAATGGCCTGTCGTGTAGTGTGGTTATATCGGGACTGTGCCTTGTTACTTGTCAACTTTGGGCTTGTCAGTCTCAGCATCCAGCAGCTGAGTGAAGAAAAGCCTCCAGCTTCAGTGGGCCAGGAGCAGGAGGCAGAGCTAAAGCCCAAGGCTGAGGGGCTTTCACCCAGCCCCTAGAGCCTGTCACTTTGAACTCGGACTTAAAGCCTCCAAACTGTAAGAGAATAAACTCTTGTTTCTTCAGTCCTCCCATTTGTGGTATATTCCTATCAGAGTGACACTAGGTAACCAGAACAATTTTCTTCACTTCTTTCAGCTTAAGAAGTGCCAAGCATCTTCTTCCCTTTTGGTTTTCTAATTCCAGATTTTTCCACATTTCAGTATAATACTTTACTTTGTCTTCTTGAGCTGCCCTTTGAAATCTGCTACTCATCTCTTTTATTTCAAGATTTCCTCTTTTCCCTTTAGCTGCTTTCCATTCAAAAGCAAGTTTGAGTTTCTTCTGACATCTGTTTTTGTCTTTTCTTCTTTTCCTGTCTTTTTAATGACCTTTTGCTTTCTTCACAAATGATGTTCTTGATGTCATCCCACAGTTCCTCTGGTTTTTGGTCATTGGTGTTCAATGCATAAAAATCTATTCTTTAAATGGTCTCTAAATTTAGGTGGAATGTAATCAAGTTCATATTTTTGCTCTTGTGGACTTGTTTTATTTTTTGTCTTCAGCTTCAACTGGAACTTGCATATGAACAGTTCATGGTCTGTTTTACAATCAGCTCCTGGCTTTGTTTTGGCTGAAGATACTGAGCTTCTCCATCACCTCTTGCCACAGATGTAGTCAATCTGATTCCTGTGTACTCTGTCTGGCAAAGTCCTTGTGTATAGCCACCATTCGTGTTATTGAATAAAGGTATTTGCCATGAATAAGTCATTGGTCTTGCAAAATTCTACCATGTGATCTTCAGAGTCATTTCCATCACCAAGGCCATATTTTCCAAACACTGGTGATTTGTTGTTGTTGTTGTTTCTAACTTTTGCATTCCAATCACCAGTGATAATTAACACATCTTGATTGCAAGTTCAGTCAATTTAGACGGCAGAAATTGGTAAAAATCTTCAGTTTCCTCATCTTTGGCTTTGGTGGTCAGTGAGTAAATTTGAATAATAGAAGTATTAATTGGTTTTCCTTGTAGGCATATGGATATTATCCTATCACTGACAGTATTGTACTTCAGGATAGATCTTGATACATTCTTTGTGATGATGAATGCCATGCCATTCTTCTTCAATTTGTCATTCCTGGCATAGTAGATGGTATGATCATCTGATTCAAAATGGCCCAAACCAGTCCATTTCAGCCCACTAATGTTTAGGATATTGATCTTTATGCAATCCATTTCATTTTTTTACAGCTTCCAATTTTCCTATATTCATACTTTTTACATTCCTTGTTTCAACTATTAATGGATGTTTGCAGCTGTTTCTTCTCATCTGGAGACATGCCACATCATCAAGTGGAGGTCCTGAAAGCTTTATTCTATCCACATCATTAAGGTCATCTCTACTGTGAGGAGGCAGTTCTTCCGCAGTCATATTTTGAGTACCTTCTGACCTGAGGGGCTCATCTTCCATCACTGTATCGGACAGTATTTCAGGGCTATTTGTAAAGTTTTCTAGTAATATCAGACAGTGTTCCACTGTTACTCAGATTTTCACTGGCCAATTCTTTGAGAAGTGGATGGCCTCTTCCTTCATCCAATTCTGTCTTAGTCTGGAAGCTCTGCTGAAACCTGTCCACCATGGGTAAAATTGGCATTTGAAACACCAGTAGCATAGCCTCCAGCCTCACAGCAAAACTTAAGCCACCACAGTATAACAAATTGACAGACAATTTGTCTACCTTAGCTGTTTCCAACTGCTCTGCTCCTTTCCTGGTCTCCTGCACTGTGCTCACTTACCTGTCCTTCCCCTGGGGTGCTGCACACACACAAACACCTGCCTTCTGCTGCTCCTGGCAGGCTTACTGTAGCCTTGCCCCCGGAGTGCTTCCAAGCAGGCAAGCACCCATCTTCTGCTGGTCCTGGGCTGTCTTACTGCGGCCTTGCATGGGAGCAATTGATAGTCTGCTCTTCAGTCTTCACCTAGCCTTGTTTTCACTGATGATATTGAGCTTCTCCATTGCCTCTTTCCACAGATGTAGTTGATTTGATTTGTATTCCATCTGGCAAGGTCCATATATATAGTTGTTATTTATGTTGTTCAAAAAAATATTTAGAATAAGAGTGGTTCATTTTACAAAATTCTATCATGTGTTCTTTGGCATCATTTCTTTCACCAAAGCCATAGTGTCCAACTACTGATGCTTCTTTGTTTCCAACTTTTGCTTTCCAGTCACCAGCAGTAATTAATACATCTAGATTGCATGTTTGGTCAATTTCAGACTGCAAAACTTGGTAAAAATATTAAGTTTCTTCATCTTTGACTTTAGTGATTGATATGTAAGTTTGAATAATAGTAGTATTAACTGGTTTTCCTTCTAAGCATATGGGTATTATTCTATTAGTGACATCATTGTACTTTGGTAAAGATCTTGAAATGTTCTTTTTGATGGTGAATACAATGCTGTTCCTCTTGGCTCCACCTGTATCACAAGGAACCTCACATGCTTGATAATGAACACCACAGACCGTTTGTCCAAGCTCCATCTACACTCCCCTCAAATACAGAAGTTTAAGTATTCTAATTTGTCATTCCCTGCATAGTAGACCATATGATTGTCCAATTTGAAATAGCCAATACCAGTCAATTTCAGCTCACTAATGCCTAGGATATTGATCTTTATGTGTTCTATTTCATTTTTGACAACTTCTAATTTTCCTAGATTCAGAATTTGTACATTCCATGCTCCAATTATTAATGAATATTTGCAGCTGTTTCTTCCCATTTTGAGTTGTGTCCTATCAGCAAATGAAGGTCCTGAAAGCTTTACTCCATCCATATCATTAAGGTTCATTCTATTTTGAGGAGGCAGGTCTTTCGCAATCATATTTTGATTGCCTTCTAGTCTGAGGGGCTATTCTTCTGGCACTGTATCAGACAATGTTTCAGTGCTGTTCATGAAGTTTTCTAGTAATATATCAGATAGTTTCACTGCTATTCACCACTCAGCTGTCAGTTTGTCATACTGTGGTGGCTTGCATGTTGCTAAGGGTGAAAGCTATGCCACTGATATTTCAAATACCATCAGGGTCTCCCATGGTGAACAGGTTTCAGTGGAGTTTCCAGACTAAGACAGACTGGGAAAATGGACAGGGCCATCCACTTCTGAAAATACTGGCCACTGAAAACCTTATGAATAGCAGTGAAACAATGGGTTTATTATTGCTACTTTTAAATAAATAATTTTTAAAAATTTACTGTTTTGATTCCTAGTTTGTTAGAGAGTTATGGATACATCTGCTATCATGTAGAATAGTTAGAGGTTATTGAGGAATGATAGTAGAAAGATTCAGGGTCTGGGAAAGTAGCAGAGAAGAGAATAATGTACATCCTAGATAGACAATTTTGTCATAAAGCATACTTTTCACCCAGAGTTTACTGAGTATTTTAAACTACAGTGATTAAGATCTTAGAACATAGATCTGGGCTACAGGGGCCTTGTACTTTCCAGGGCCAGTATGACCTCATTTAGCTACATTTTTTCCTCATAGGGCCAAGGAGACTTTGCCCAACTAGTCCAGGCTGTCCCCTTTGTAGGCCATATTCTGGGTTCTCAGATTCCTGAAATTCTCTATACAAATAAGCCCCATTCCACATCCAGGCTGGGTCTGTACTCCTGAGGGTAAATGAGGCACCAAGTGTGACCCCGTAAGCCTCAGGAGTAGCCAAGGGGTGGGTATTTGAGGGGAATGTAGATGGAGCTTGGACAAATGGTCTGTGGTGTTCATGCTCAAGTATGTGAGGTCCTTTGTGATATAGGTGGAGCCAAGAGCCATGGGATGGTTTTCCCACATTCCACTATAAGCTCTGAGACATTTAAGTATTCTAAGTGTGAATCTGACCTTTCTTCATTTATCTCCTCATTGTGGCCAAGATAAGAGAACAGAATATATTTATTTACCAGTAGGCCTCATTTGTACTGTCTTCTGTAATTGTAGACATGCTCATTGACCCTTAGCACTGGAATATTCCCAGTGATCTGTCATCTAGTCATGTCTTATCCAGAAGAAATGTGATCCCACAGAATGTGGAAATTATCATTAACAGTATCATTAATATCACACGCAAATAAAATCTTCTTGTTGTTGTTGTTACGTGCCGTCGATTTGGACTCGATTCATAGCGAGTCCTCCTTGGGTTTCTGAGGCAGTATCACTATGGAAGTAGATTGCCCCATCTTCTTTCTGAGAAGTGGCTGGTGGGTTTGAACTTCCAGCCTTCTGGTTAGCAGTCAAGTGCCTTAGGTCTTACTGAAGATAATTCAAAAATGGTTGTAGCATATATTGACAGAGAACTTCTGGAGGTGCAAGCTGGATTCAGAAGAGGACATGGAATGAGGGATATCATTACTGATGTCAGATGGATCTTGGCTCAAAGTAAAGAATACCAGAAAGATGTTTACTTATGTTTTATTGACTATGAAAAAGCATTTGATTGTGTGGATCATAACTAATTGTGGATAACATTCAGAAGAATGGGAATTCCAGAACACTTAATTGTACTTGTGAAGAACCTGTATATAGACCAGGAGGCTGTCGTTTGAATAGAACAAGGGGACACTGCATAGTTTAAAACCAAGAAGGGAATGTGTCAGGGTTGTATCCTTTCATCATACTTATTCAATCTATATGCTGAGCAAATAATCCGAGAAGCTGGACTATATAAAGAAGAACATGGCATCAAGATTGGAGGAAGAATCATTAACAACCTGCGATATGCTGACAACACAACTTTACTTGCTGACAGTGAGGATGACTTGAAGCATTTACTGATGAAGTTTGAAGAATACAGTCTGCAGTATGGATTACATCTCAATATAAAGAAAACAAAAATCCTCACAACTAGACCAATAAGCAGCATCACGATAAATGGAGAAAAGATTGAAGTTGTGAAAGATTTCACATTGCTTGGTTCTACAATTGATGCCAATGGGAGCAGCAGTCAGGACATCAGACGATGTATAGCACTGGGCAAAGCAGCTGCAAAGGAACTCTTTCAAGTGCTGAAGAGCAAAGATGTTTCCTTGAAGACTAAGATCTGTCTAATCCAAGCCATGGTATTTTCAGTTGTCTCATATGCATGTGAGAGCTGGACAATGACTAAGGAAGACCAAAGAAGAGTTGAGGCTTTTGAGTTGTGGTGCTGGCAAAGAATGCTGAAAGTACCATGGACTGCTAAAAGAACTAACAAATCTGTCCTGGAGGAAGTGCAGCTGGAGTGCTCCTTGTAAGCAAGAATGGCCAGGCTTAATCTTACATACTTTGCTCATGTTGTCATAAGGGACGATTCACTGGAGAGGGATGTCATGCTTGGTAAGGTGGAGGGTAGGCAATTCAAAATGGAGTCTCGTCAGTAATCACCATGCTATTTCTCTCTAGCATCTTAGTGCTTGAAAAACTAGGTATAGCAGTTTGAATTAGGGATTCTGGTGCTCTGAACAGCTCACTGAGTCAGAGTGCACCAAACTCAGAGGAGTATAATTAGAGAGGAGAAAGGTACAGGGGAAAAAATAAAAGAAGATCTATCCAGCAGAGTGCCGACAGGCAGCCGAGAAAGGCTATTGGACACTTCCCTGGGGGAGCAACCAGCAGGTGAGAATGGCCATCCGAGACCTCTTTGGATTAAGGCAGAAGACACACCACACCAGCATACCAGCGACCACACCAGAATACCAATGATCACCCAAAAGATCTACCTTCAGTACCTGATTTTATCGGTAACTTGGGTTGGCTAGGTACAAACGGGCATGTCCAGCACTGCTTAAACCTGAGCAGAGAGTCCATTGGTGCTGCATGAGGGTGGGCCTGGGGAGGTGCCCCTGCAGTGGGTCACTGAGTAGGCTTGGGTCACATTAGTGGCACTGAGAGGCCTGCACTTGACTTTATCAGTAATATTGGGACCACAGATTATCAGCAGGCACTCTCCCAACTCCAGTGCTGCTGAAACCAAGCAGATCTTTGGCACCACAGGTGGGTGGACCCACAGAGGTTGATCATGGTCTGGCCAGTTGGGACAGTGCCACGGGTTGGGGGTGGGCAGAGAGAGAAACCCCTGTGGTGGATCGTGGAGCCGGGAATTTTTCTTGGGTTGCCTTTTTGGCCTCGAGGGGTCTCAGGAGCAGAGTTTTTGCATGTGTATGAGCCTGGTGGAAAGTGGCAACCCCCTAACAACTGGAGTCTTTGCTGAAATTGACCTGCAGGCTTGTAAATAACACTACAACGTCATTGGTAGCAGCCTGCTCAAAGCCTTAGAAACTGTCCCTAGCAACAGTGAGCTTTCCTTCTTCCACTCCCACCTTCTCCACAAATAACTTCACTCATCCAATAGAAAAACCACATTCAGCCAACATAAAACCTTCTGGTTTGAACTCTAAGCCCTCTTTACGACAAACAGAAACACATATCCACATTCCACACAGTGATTCCACCATCACAAAGAAAACTTCAGAGCAACCCAGCATACTTGAATTAATAATTTTAAAAAAGTTAAATAAATAAAATATACCAGCTTCACATTTTCAAAATATTAAACCACCAACAGTTAAAGACAACTCAAAATGTCTAGGAAACAACAGGCAACCTCAAATCAAACAGAAAAACAGGCAAGGCATTAGAAGCAAAACCACAAACAAAGGTCTCATTAAACATGGAGGAAGAGGAGGCAATAGAATTATCTGAGAAGGAATTTAGAACATATGTTTATAAAGCTTTACAAGAGCCTAAGGAAACCCCAAACAGAAACAAGGAGAACA
>NW_006922149.1:1635895-1658649 GCF_000298275.1 Orycteropus afer afer | reverse complement strand
CGCGGGATCGGGCAGTGTTTCGTTCTGCTGTGCATGGGGTCGCTATGAGTCGGAAACGACTTGACGGCACTTAACAACAACAACAACAACAACATAGCTACTAAGAAGATAAAATATCTAGGAATAAACCTCAAGAAAGACACAAAGACCTATACAACTATAAAACACTGCTACAAGAGACAATAAGGGCACTACATAAATGGAAGAACCTATCTTGTTCATAGATAGGTAGACTAAATATTGTGAAAATGTCGATACTACCTAAAACAATCTATACACTTAATGTAATCCTGATCCAGATTTGAACACATTTTTTTAAAGACATGGAAAAACTAATTACTAAGTTCATATGGAAAGGATAGAGACTTCAGATAAGCAGAGCACTTTTCAAAAAGGAAAACAAAGTGGGAAGTCTCACACTCCTAGACCTTAAGAACTACTGTACAGTCATAGTAGTCAAAACAGCCTGGTATTGGTACAATGATAGACAGATAGACCAATGGCACAGATTTGAAAGTCCAGATATAGACCCATCCATCTATGGACAATTGATCTTTGACAGAGGTCCAAACCCATTACGTGGGGCAGAGACAGCCTCTTTAACAAATGGTGCTGGCAAAATTGGATATCTAACCTGTAGAAAAATGAAACAAGACCTATACCTCACCTCATACACAAAAACAAACTCAAGCTGGATCATAGACTTAAATGTAAAACCCAAAACTGTAAAATTCATCAAAGATGAAATAGGGGCAAATCTGGGAGACCTGATTTACAGCATAAATATACTATCAAACATAACCCAGAATGTGCAGGAGATAGAAGAGAAGCTAGATGACTGAGACCTTTTAAAAATTAAATTCTCATGCACATCAAAAAGACTTCATCAAAAGGGTAAAAAGAGAACCTACAGATTGGGAAAAAATATTTGGTAATAACATATCTGACAAGGGACTTATCTCTAGAATGTATAGAACACTTCAACACCTCAACACCAAAAAGACAAATAACCCAATTCACAAATAGGCAAATGACTTGAACAGACACTTCACCAAAGAAGATATACAGGCAACCAACAAACATATGAGAAATTGCTCATGACCATTAATCATTAGAGAGATGCAAATCAAAACAACAATGAGATATCATCTCACCCCAGCAATAATAGTGAAGTTCAACAGGTCAGAAAGTAACAAATACTGGTGAGGTTGCAGAGAGATTGGAACTCTTGTGCACTGCTGGTGGGATTGTAAAATGGTACAACCATTGTGGCAAACGGTATGGCGTTTCCTTAAAAAACTGAAAATAGAAGTACCATTTGACTCAGTAATTCCATTATTAGGAATATATCCTAAAGAGGTTAGAGATAGTGCATGAACAGACATATGTACACCTATGTTCATTGCAGCACAATCACTCTAGCAAAGAGATGGAAACAACCTAAATGCCTATCAACGGATAAGTGGATAACCAAATTATGGTACATGCACAAATGGAATACTATGCCACATTAAAGAACAGTGAAGGATATGCAAATCATCTCACAACATGGATGAACCTGGAGGACATTATGCTGAGTGATATGTCAATCGCAGAAAGACTAGTACTGTATGAGCCCATTACTGTAAAAAGACAGAGAAGGGTTTGCTTGGGAAAGGGAGCTCACTTAGTAGCTTACCAGGATGGGGAGGAAAGGGGAGGGTTTAATTTTGGGCTAGTTGGGGTGTGCATGCTGATGTGGGTAGGGGGAGGAATATACGGGAAGGATCTGTGACCACCATGATAACATAGGAAATGGGAGGACATTGAACTGTGCATATAAGAGAGAGATGACAGATGCTAATACCAACCAATGTGTCCACAATACTCCACTGTCATTAACACCAAACACCAGGCTAGAGATAAACATATAAACACCTGATATAATCAGACAGGGGTCAGTGAACAGAAATACACTCTAGACCAAGGATAGATTCAGCTGAGGCTAATCTTGCACAGATACTGTGATACAAAATACCTGCAGTCCTTACAGAAACAATAGAAGATAGGCACAGAGTAATCCCTCACAGACACTCAGACACTATGGGAGAGAGATCCCATAGATCTACCATTTCAGGACCATAGTACTGGGAGACACTGGACTCATTTGGCACAACAAAATACATAAAAACCTTGCTCCACATCCTGCAGTGGTGAGTAGTGACTGGGGTCTTAAAAGCTTTTAAGCGGCCATCTAAGATGCAGCTAATGGTCTCCTAGAATCGGAAGTGAAGAAGAACGCAAAAACAAAAACAAAACAAAACAAAACAAAAAACCAAGGGCATTTGGAAGCAATCAGCCAAAGGACACAATGGTCCTAAAGACCAGAAGAACTAGATGGTGCCCGGCTACCAATGCCAACCACTCAGGAAAGGATCAAATCTGGAGATCCTGGATAGAGTGGGAGGGAAAACGTGGAACAAAATCCAAAAACTCAATAATGACTAGAATTACTGGTCAGATGAAATCTGGTGAGAACCCCAGTACTATGCCCCTGGAATACATTCTGTACCTGGAATAAAACACATCCCCAGGGGCTGGCTCTCAGCCAAATAGTTAACAAGATGTACACACAGACCGCTCAACCCAGGATGATGCACCCACATACTCTGTGGTAATATATCCCTTAGAACAATAGGCCACGGGACATCAGAAGACCAACATTCAAATTGAGGAAATGCAGGACAAACAGGAGTGCATAAATATGAGGGGCACAGGGGGTGGTTACAGGTTAGGGAGGGGAGGAGACTGGGTTGGGATTGGACATGGTAAATGGGAAATGAAACTAAACGTCCACATAATGTTGAATGTAAAAACAAGCTCTTAAAAACAAGGTGGAGGATTGGTGAAGGAGAGGAAGGCCCTCAGTGAGATGGATTGACACAGTGGCAGTGGTGATGGGCTCAAGTATAGCAAGGATTGTGGAGCTGGAGCAGGACCGGGTGGGGTTCTGCTGTGCATAGGGTCACTATGAGTCAGAGATGACTCAACAGCACCTAACAACAAAAAATTCATATAACACTACTATGAGTTAGTAGCGTTCTAAGCACTTTAAAACATTAATTCATACAACCTTCATGACTACTGTATAAGGCAAGTACAATGATTAATTCCATTTTACAGTTGAGGAAACCACAGAGGTTTTAGGTAACTTGCCCAAGGTTGTTCAACTGGTAGGTAGCAAATGGGGACATGACTTGCGGAAGTCTGCCTCCAGAGTCCAACTTTTCTTATATTTAACCCTCCTAACAGTCCTTTAGTGCAAGGCACTGTTATCATCCCCATTTCACTGAGGAGGAAGGAGTATGAAGCCAAGTCTTTTTAGATTCTATAGCTTCTTTGAATAAGTAACTTCACTAAGTTACACAGCTAAGTGGTATCAGAGCTTGAACCTTGTCTACTGTATCAGCTAAACAGCAGAGTACCCCTTCCCCCTTCCCTGAGAGTTCAGTTAGCTGCCTATTGAAAGGCTTTGTCACTTGCAATATCATCTGTATTTTGTAATAACTGATTTGTGATAAGGACCTACAGGTGGAATGAGAGGGAAGCCCTATGATCTCTTTTTCAAAGCACTTGAGATTTAGGGGAATGGGTATATGATAATTTGTAGGGAACTGAATTGCCCTTCCTGCCTAATGACCTTAGGGATTATGATAGCTAAGATTATGTGTCAACTTGGCTGGGCCACGATTTTAAGTGGTTTAGCAATTATGCTAATTTTCTCCCATGATGAGATATGATATCATACAATCATTTTCATGATGAGATTTACTATGAGCAGACAATCAATCAGTTGAAACGAAGTTTCCTCAGGGTCGTGGCCTGCTTCCAGTGTATATGGAAAAGCTCTGGGAAAAGTTTCTGGCTTTTTACTTGAGATCCTTCATCTGGACTTGAACCAGGAGCCTGCCATATTGCTTGCTGATCTTGGGGTTGTTGCCTTCACATCCTGAGAACCAACACCCTGCCACTTTTACCTGATGATCTTGGATTCATCAGCCTCTGAAGTCATCAGCCTGCTGTACTGCCTGCCAATTTTAGATTCATCAGCCTCTGCAGCTGAGTGAGTTAGGAGAAGACTCCAGCTTGATATTTGACCTCTGTGGACTTGGGACTTGCCAGCCCTTACAACTGAGTGAGCCACTTCCTTGAGATAAATCTTTCTCTGTATATGCTTCATTGGTTTTGCCTCTCAAGTGTACCCAGCCTAAGAAAGGGAAATTTTGTTATTGAGAGCTCAGATAACATAGGTCATGATCATAGCCAGGACATATGAGAAAATGAAATGTCTCACTGTCCAAAAGGAGGAAGTAGCCCTGGTGGCATAAATGGTTAAGTGCTCAGCTGCTAACCGAAAAATTGGTGTTTCAGTCCCACCCAGTGGCCCCTTGGGAGAAAGACCTGGTGATCTACTTACATAAAGATTATAGCCTAGGAAACCTTATGGGGCAGTTCTACTCTGTTATAGGAGGTTACTATAAGTTGAAATTGACTTAACAGCACCTAACAACAAGAACAGGAAGAATATAAATTTTGGATACTTCAGACCTCAGTTTGTGTGCTACTCCACTTGACCTCTAGAATCTTGTTATTTCTTCATGGGGCTGTGCTGGATGGTGGGGAGTATAGTGCACTGAGCAAATAGCCAGTACGAATACTGGTTTACTTTCCCTTTCTCCCTTCAGTGCCTCATGTGAGTTCTGAAAGGACCTATAGAAAGCTCCAGTTTCTCTAACCATGTATGTCAGAATGCAGGGTATTTGGCTCCTGAAAAGAAAGCCATGCCAGCTCATCCATCCCCTGGACTCCGGAAAGCGGAGACCACCTTGGCCAGCAGTGTGGCCTGCTGAGCGCGTTGACGCAATGGCTCGGGCAGAAGGCCCAGCTCTGTCTGGCCCTTTGCCTGGGCTGCTTGAGCCAAAGCACAGGGGCCAGGAGGCCTGGCTGGGATTGTTCAGAGGCCTGCAACTGTCTTTTCCCTTTGGTTCAGGGCCTGCCTTTGCGTGCTTGAAAGATGTTTTGTTGATGTTGGGCACCATCAAGTTGATTCCAACTCATGGCAACACTATGTGACAGAATAGTACTGCCCCACGGAGTTTCCTTGGCTGCAGTCTTTATGGATGCTGATACCCAGGTCTTTCTCCTGCAGAGTTGCTGGGCAGATTTAAATCTCCAACCTTTTGGTTAGCAGCCGAGTGCTTAGCTGTTGCACCACCATGGCCCCTTGCTCAGAAGAATACCAGGGACATTTGCAGAAACAAAAAGGGGACCTGGTGCCAGATTTTTCTTCCTCATTCTACCTTGATGGTTTTTTGTGTTGTGGGATAAAGACAAATGCATGGTAAAGGTGTTCCTGAGAATTAACCCAAATTGGCCATATCCTCTGGCCCAGGGCTGCAAAACGGCTAGGAAGCTGTAACTCCACATTCTTTGTGTTCTTTAGAGGAGAGTGAAGAGCCCAGGTCTGGAAATATTTCTAAAGCATTTCCTCTTCTCTTCCAGTCTGGCTTGGCGGTAACAGAGGGAGCTGGAGCATATGTTTTGTATTGATTTGCATTTGCACACTTTCCTGCATCCATTATCTCACCTCATTAGGGCTTGGAAGGGGAAGCGGAGCTTAGTGCGGCAGCAGCATGTGCTTTTCCTGAGTCCTGTGGAGAATTGTCCCAAACGGTAAATGAAACAGTTGCAAGGGCCTGCGAGGAGCCCGCCGGGCAGGCAGGCGTCTTCGGGCACAGGCCCAACAGTGCGCGAGTCACGTGGACCTGAAAGGGAGAGCATCCCAGGCCAGCAGCTCCTTGATTGATGATCCCACCTGAGCTCAGAATTTCTGCAAGGCCCCGTGGGTCCCCCACAAGCCGTCTGTCTTGTTTTCATGTTCCAGCACAGCAAATGGTTAAACTAGAATTGAGTACATTTTTAAAGTAGAGGTGCAAATCCTATTATTTAGTTCTTAATGAAAATGACATAAGGAAAATCACATTCTCAGGGCTAATCAAGAACTGAAAGATGATACAGGGGGCCCAATTTACCTGCATTACTTTCATGCATACCTCAAATTTTGAACCAAATAAATTTCTATAGATAGATACCCACCTCTGTCATCGAGTTGATACTGACTCATGGTGACCTTAAAGGACAGAGTGGAACTGCCCATAGGGTTTCTAAGTCTGTAAATCTTTATGGAAGCAGACTGCTTCATCTTTTTCCCCATGATGAAGCTCATGGGTTCGAACTGCTGACCTTTTTGGTTAGTAGCCCAAAGCTTTAACCATAGCACCACCTGAGTTCTTCTATGTAGATATATAGACATACATATATTTTTTAAAAAACAAAACCAAAACTCATTGCTGTTGAGTCAGTTTTGACTCCTGGTGACCCATGGGTTTTCTCGGCTGTAATATTTATGGAAGCAAATTGCCAGGCCTGTCTTTCACAGTGCTGTTGGATTTGTTCAAACACCCATCATTTAGGTTAATAGTCAAGAACAAACAATTTGCTTTACCTAGGAACACTATGTATGTGTGTGTATGTGGATACACCAAATACTCAAAATAAGGATAGCAGCTGGTTCAAGCCTCACTTGACCTCTTAGAAGCTCTGACTAGAACTATCTCCAGATGTCACGTGTATGTCTTTGATTCTTTGATGCTTCTCCTGTATTTTGTTTCTGAAACTTTTCTCTCTCTCCTCCTTGGGTTCTAGACCTGAGTATATCCTTCATTAGCTGTCTGACTATGAATAAACACTTTGAGTTCTCTGGGCCTTGATTTCGTCATCTATTGAATAGATGGCACCCTATATGACCTAGCTGTGCTGTTGAGGCTTTGTGGAAATAAAATGACCCAGTGCCTGCCAAAGTGCTTTTATGGTGATAAAGTCCCATGAAATCTAGAGTGGTATCATTTGTACATGAATAAAGCAGCTCTTTCCTTTGCCTGTGAAAAATTATCTTTACTGGGTA
Source organism: Orycteropus afer afer (assembly GCF_000298275.1). Classification (NCBI taxonomy): domain Eukaryota; kingdom Metazoa; phylum Chordata; class Mammalia; order Tubulidentata; family Orycteropodidae; genus Orycteropus; species Orycteropus afer. Next base: position 1,651,646 of record NW_006922149.1, on the reverse strand, counting down.
TCAATTGAGTTTTTCCCTTAAAGTAATCTGGACTAGCTCTGGACCTTCCATAAGCAAAGTATTGTAATGTAAAGGAATGGTCTGGGAAAATAAGAACCATCTCTGAGGGGAAGGTAGTAAGCAAGTTCAGAGCTTATTAAGAAGGGTCACGAAACAGCAAGGAGTTTTATAATTATTCTGGCCTCCATCCAGAATAGGAGTTGGGCAATGGAGCATTTGTAGACTTCCCAGTAGTCCCAAGGAGAACAGAACAAGGGGTCCATGCTGGATAAATGTAAAGAAGATGTGCAGAGAAAGTGTGGCAAGAGTTTATGTCCGGCCAGCATGACCCAGGCTGAGGCTGGGAAGACACTCCATAGATTCTGATTCCCACTGAACTGACAGCAAGAGCTGTCAAAGATGCTTTTTACCCTATACCCTTTTGAGAAAGATTTCTCATGGGCCTATGTTTTATCAGCTCTAAATTAATTAGGTCCTAGAACACCCAGTACCAAAAAGTGGGGTGGATTTGAAAGTAAATTCAAGCATTAGGATGACAACAGTTTATCCCCACGGAAAGGAATATTCTGCCAACTGTTCACATATATATTTTTTTCAAACGTTCCCTCATTACCATTTTAAAACATGTGCTTGTTCAGCTGCTCTCTGATAGTGCAGTTTGGCAGAAGTAAAGTTGCTAATTTTCCAGTAATATATTAGACAGTGTTTCACTGCTATTCATAATGTTTTCAATGGCAATCTTTTCAGAAGTAGATAGCCCTGTCTTTCTTCCCAGTCTGGCTTAGTGTGGAAGCTCCACTGAAAAATGTCCACCATGGTTGACCCTGCTGGTACTTGAAACACTGGGGGTATAGCTTCACAGGAACACACAAGCCACCACAGTATGACAAACTGACAGATGAGTGGCAAATCTGTCCTGGAAGAAGTGCAGCCAGAGTACTCCTCAGAGGTGAGAATGGCCAGACTTTACCTCACCTACTTTGGTCATATTGGCAGAAGGGACCAGTCCCTGGAGAAGGATATCATGCTTGATAAAGTAGAGGGTCAGTGAAAAAGGGGAAGACACACAATGAGACGGGTTGATACAGTAGCCGTAACAAGGGGCTCGAGCATAGCAAGGATTATGACGATGGTACAGGACTGGGCAGTGTTTCGTTCTGTTGTGCACAGGGTCACTATATGTTGGCGCTGACTTGATGGGACATGACAACAACAACAAAGTTGACCGTATTAGATCTTATGTCATAGCTTAAGTGCAAAGCATGTTGGGTCCTTCGTAACTCAGGATGAGGAGGGCATGGTGGCAGAGGAGGGCATGCCTCAGATTTATAGGCTGCCAAAGAGAGTTACAGAATCCAGAAGCAGTTAGCACCAGACACTCAATGAGGAATGGGACATGGCAGTAGAGAATGCAGACAATGGTTAAAAACAAGGTTGTTCCCTTGGCAGCAGATGTCACCCTGCTCTCCTAGGAAAAGTTTTCAGAGAAAACATAGAAGATGAGTATCAAGACCCAGGAAAATATCTCAGACACTAGATAGGTACTGAATGAAGGAAGGACAGTGGTCCCTGTGGCCTGCCGGGATCCAAGGACTAAGCAGAGTTTGACTTAGAGGTCAAGTGAAAGCTTGGCTTTTGCCCTACAGTGCCTGGGAAGGGAGGTCTGATTGGCAAGCAGAACAAGAGCATAGCAGTTATGATGGAGCTATTGTCAAACTCCTATAGGAGAGCCCTAACTATGTGGTGATTGGATTAGGAATTTGGGTGGGAAAATTGTGAAGAGTGGGGACTTTGAGAGCTGCCCCTTCAAGGACTAAGGAACATAGGGGTGAACTTTGAAAATAATATGGTCTTGTTTAGTGTTATTTACTGGTATTCAGAGACAAAATTACAAAGCAGAAGTTTCTTTTTGGAATGACCATCTGTTAGCTTTTTAACCCTGTCTTTAGATAAAGATGGGATGTGTACTGGTACCAAGTATGCTTTAGCCCTTTCTACACACCCCATCTATGACTGTTTTCATGAGTTTACCAGGCATTTGGCTGGAGTTAAGAGTGGCCAATTAGCATAGCATACAGAAAAACTAGATGATTCCAACAGGGCTTTTGGTCTTGGCCTCATCAACCTTGGGCTTTAGTCACCTGAGCTGAACTCTTTTCACTTGTTGTTAGGTGCCACCAAGTCGGCTCCAACTCATAATGACCCTACATATAACAGAATGAAACACTGGCTGGTCCTGTGCCAGCCTCACAATCTTTGCTATACCTGTGCCCAACATTGTAGCCATTGTGTCAATCCATCCTGTCGAGGGCCTTCCCCTTTTTCATTGACCCTCCTCTTTATCAAGCATGATATCCTTCTCCAGGGAATGGTCCCTTCTGACAACATGAGACGAAGTAGGTGAGACGAAGTCTGGCCATTCTCACTTCCGAGGGGCATTCCAGCTGCGCTTTTTCCAGGACAGATTTGTTTGTTCTGCTGGCAGTCCTTGATACCGTCAGTATTCCTCGCCAACACAACTCAAAAGCGTCAACTCTTCTTCAGTTTTTCTTATTCATTGCCCAGCTTTCACATGCATGTGAAACAATTGAAAATACCACAGCTTGAGTTAGGCATACCTTCATCTTCAGAGACATCTTTGCTCTTCAACACTTTAAAGAGGTCCTTTGCAGAGATTTACCAAGTGCAATACATTGTCTGATTTCTTGACTGCTGTTTCCATTGGTGTTGATTGTGGAACCAAGTAAGATCAAATCTTTGACAACTTCAATCTTGTCTCCATTTATTTATCATGATGCTACTTACTGGTCCAGTAATGAGAATTTTCATTTTCTTTATGTTGAGACGTAGTCCACACTGCAGACTGGTGTGTTTAATCTCCATCAGTAAGTGCTTTAAGTCATCCTTACTTTTAGCAAGCAAGGTTGTGTTGTCTGCATATCGCAGGTTGTTAATAAGCCTTCCTCCAATCCTGCTGCACTCTCTTCTTCATATACTCCAGGTTCTCAGTTTATTTGCTCAGTATGCAGATTGAATAAGTATGGTGAAAGGATACAACCCTGATGCACTCCCTTCCTGATTTTAAACCATACAGTATCCCCTTGTTCTGTCTGAATGACAGCCTCTTGGTCTATGGACAGATTCCTCATGAACACAATTAAGTGTTTTGGAATTCCCATTCTTCTCAATGTTATTCATAATTTGTTATGATCCACACAATCAAATGCCTTTGCATAGTCAATAAAACTCAAGTAAACATTTTTCTGGTATTCTTTCCATTCAGCCAAGATCCATCTGATATTAGCAATGATATCCCTCATTCCACATCCTTTTCTGTATCCAGCTTGCATTTCTGGAAGTTCTCTGTCAATATACTACTGCAACCATTTTTGAATTATCTTCAGCAAGATTTTACTTGCATGTGATATTAAGGACACTCTTCAATAATTTCCACATTCTATGGTATCATTTTTCTTTAGAATGGGTACAAAAAGGGATCTCTTCCACTCAGTTTGCCAGGTAGCTGTCTTCCAAATTTCTTTGCATAGACAAGTGAATGCCTCCATTGCAGCATCCATTTGTTATAACATTTCAGGGGTATTCCATCAAATCCTGGAGCCCTGTTCTTTGCCAATTCCTTCAATCCCATTCGTTCTTGATCATATGCCACCACCTGAAATGGATGAACATTGATCAGTGACTCTGTGTATTCCTTCCATCTTTTTTAATGTATCCTGCATCATTCATCTCTTCACTTGGTGGGAGGTAATTTCGATAATTGCTGGTGCTTTGAGTAGGCAGAAATAGTGTGTATAGGAATGGTGTCATAATTGGGGAAGAGGGATACAAAGGGTCAGGAATGTAGCTAGAAGTAGAGGGTAGTTAAGGCTGATGATAAGGATTATATAAATAGCAGAGCTTCACTTGGCAGTAGCAAGAAATCTGAAGCCACAGAAACCCTACTCTTGACTCTCCTAAGGGTAGAGATCAGTCTTATTTGAAAGATTTTTGGGTGTTAAAAAACATTCTGCTCTTGAAAATAACAACATTCCTGCTCCAATAAATTCAACTGGCATTTTTCTTAAGTCCCATGTTCCTTTGAATAGTACTACCTGAATAAGGCCCACATGGGCACCTGCACAGTGTGTGTGTCCTGTGAAACACCCCAGAAGTACTTACCATGATCTATAAATAATAAATAATGATGAGCATGATGATATAATAAGCACTGAGGTGCATTTCCTGCACCTAAACTAATATGTCATTATCCTGCCAAGGGAGTAGCTTACTGTTGTATTTCTAAATTATTCTTTTTATTATATTTAAGGCACCATGTTTAGTGATTTACTCCTCTTTGTAATTAGGCTGGGTGATTAGAGAAATCTTTTCGTGGCTCTGTTCTTTCCTTTTAATAACACGTTCACAGGGTGTCTGAAGGCGATGCATTGCTTACTGAACAGAGGAACATTTAGAGTTAGGTCATAACAATTTTGCAAAGTGAAAAGAAATTTAAATCTTCTCCAGAGATTATCATCAATTATGTCTGCATAAATATGCAGCATAATTCCAGTGGTTGGCCTTTCCACACTGAAAGACATTTGGGGAAATAGCATATATCCAAAATGCAATAACCAAAAGGTAGGTTCTGAAGTCTTACTCTAATATAAGCTTTTCGAAAGCAAAATTTGATATTAGAATGGAACACCTTAGACCTAACATTTCTGGAAATTTTGTTTTCAGAAGGAACTGTTTGTCTCTACTGTTATGGGTCACTCACAACATGTCCTTCAGAAGTAGATTCACATATGCAGGCTGTTTTTTGCATAGCAAAAAGTCACCTAGAATGCAGCTGTTTGGGAAGAGTTAAGCCTCTGACTAAAACTATTCATAGCTACTTATACCACTTGAAGACTCTTTCCTGGGAATCTGCAGCAGTTTTCCATGCGCAAAATTTGGAAGCAGGGGAAGGACAGGCTAAAAGTATTTTCTTAATCTGTGTATGAGTATGCATGTGTGTCTGTATATGTGTGTTTGGGGGAAGATGATGGCAAGGGAAAGTGAAGAGCAGTAGGATACCTTATGACAGAACTCCCTGCCCAATTCCTAGCACTTCCTCAATGAGGCAAGGAAAAGATAGAACCAAGTAATATTCTGTCATCCATTTGCCACTGGCAATTGGGGAGGTTAGAAGGGGTAAGTGGAACCAAGCATGTTCTTTCCAAGTAGTGGCTGGTGGGTTTGAACTGCCAGTCTTTTGGTTAGCAGTCAAATGCCTTAGGCATTACGCCACCAGGTACCCTTAATGTTTTTTCTGTATAATATTTTTTCTGTCAAACTAACTTATGTAATACTTCATTAATCATATGTTGAGATCATCATCATTACTTCACCGGACTGATATTCTAGCCAATAGCAAAACCACCACTACTACCACCACTAATTTAGTTAGTTGATACAGTTTTATCATGGTTATATATGTGCTTTACACTGGGCTTTTTAAAGTACTGTAAATAATTTGATGAGATTATATATTATTTATTTCATAGCTCTTAGAATTCAAGGCAGCTGATATATGAAACTACTGGCCTGTTATGTAGGACTTACATTTCTACTTTTATAAGACTCACAAAGCATCCTCTTCCATCCACATAGGATTAAGTCTTAGACCTTTAGTTTTGACTGACTTCTTATTAGGCAGTCTGAACTACTCAATTATGTGACACTCCAAATCTCCATGGTCTTTTACATTCTAGCCTACCATGAACTGTAATAAATAGATAGTGGGATTTCAGCTGCATATTGTCTTTAAAGTGTTACTTGCAATGCAGAAACTGTATCATACACTTAAAAAATGGTTAAAATGTAAAATGATATATATAAAACTACAAAGAATTTAAAAAACCATTTGACTATTAATTAAAAGATTCAATGTTTGACTCTAGCTAGCTAAGTATCTAAGAATACAAAACTTATTTCTAGTTTTCACTAATAAGAAACAGATCTCACTTTCTAAAATAAGTATCTTTGGAATTAAAAAAAAAATTTCTTGAATTAGTGGATCTGAGGTTTCTTGTAAAATTTTAATGGGAGTTGGCAGCATGTTTAGTAATGAAACTAATGGGAGACACAGTGTGGTGACCCAAAATGACTTAGTAGATGCCATTTTCATATTCTCAGAGACCTAGCTCCAATAAAATTTTTAATGCTATTCACATATCTTACTTTACTTTTACATTACTTCAGCATTCCAGGAAAAGTCACCGTTGTTAAATGTGACATTGCTTTCTCAGAACACATATCTGGGAAGGAATTCAGCTAGCCAAACAGGTGTTTATGTCACTGTCAAATTGTAATTGCTGTGTTTTTGTTTCTTTCTACTTATAGGAATAAACAAGCTAATGTATGTTAATAATAATTAGCTAACATTCTATGGCCCTTTATAAGTTTAGATATATAAAAGAACTTCAGTCTTCACAGTGACATCTTTGCTCTTTAATACTTTCAAGATATCCCTTGCAGAAGATTTTCCCATTAAAATACGACATCTCTGATTTCTTGACTACTGCTTCCATGGGTAATGATTGTGGATCCAAGTAAATGAAATCCCTGAGAATTTCAATCTTTTCTCCATTTATTGTAATGTTGCTTATTTGCCCAGTTGTGAGGATTTTCATTTTCTTTACGTTGATGTGTAATCCACACTGAAGACTGTAGTGTTTGATCTTTATAAGTTATTCAGGTCTTCTTCACTTTCAGCAAGCAATGTTGTGTCATCTGCCTATTGCAGGTTGTTAATGAGTATCCCTCCAATCCTGATGCCATGTTGTTCTTCATTCACTCCAGCATCTCAGATTATTTGTTTGACACACAGATTGAAAAATTATGGTGAAAAGATACAATCTTGATGCACACCCTTCCTGATTTGAAACCATGCAATATCCCCTTGTCCTGTTAGAATGACAGCCTCTTGGTTTATGTACAAGTTCCTCATGAGAACAATTAAGTGTTCTAGAGTTCCTATTCTTCACAATGTTATCCATAATTTCTTATGATCCACACAATCAAATACTTTTGCATCGTCAATAAGACCCAGGTAAACATCCTCCTGGTATTCTTTGCTTTCAGTCAAGATCCATCTGACATCAGCAGTGATATCCCTCATTCTACACCCTCTTCTGAACCCAGTTTTCATTTCTCAAAGTTCTCTGTCAATATTCTGCTGCAAGTATTTTTGAATTATTGTCAGCAAAATTTGACTTACAAGTGATATTAAGGATATTGTTCAATAATTTCCACATACTGTTGAATCACCTTTCTTTGGAATGGGCACAAATATCAGTCTCTTCCAGTTCATTGACAAGGTAGCTCTTTTCCAAACCAGTAAGTAAACCAGTAAGTGCCTCCAGCACTATATCCATTTGTTGAAACATCTCAATGGGTATTCTTACAGTTCTGGAGCCTTGTATTTTGTCAGTCCCTTCAGTGAAGCTTGGACTTGTTCCTTCAATGTAATTGTTTCTTGATCAGATGCTACCTTCTGAAATGGTTGAACACTGATCAATTGCTTTTGGTACAGTGACCCTATGTATTTCTTCCATTTTCTTTTGATGCTTCCTGAATCATTCAGTATTTTGCCCATAGAATCTTTCAATATTGCAACTTGAGGCTTGAACTTTTTCTTCAGTTCTTTCAGCATGAGAAATGCTGAGCATGTTCTTCCCTTTTGTTTTTCTAATTCTAGTTCTTTGCATATTTCATTATAATACTTTGTCTTCTAGAGCTGCTCTTTGAAGTCTTCTGTTCAGCTCTTTTATTGCATCATTTTTTTTCCCCATTTGCTTTAGCAATCTATGTTCAAGAGCATGTAGATTTAAATATTAGCATGGTGAACAAGGGGTCTTCCATTGTACCCCCAAGTAATATCAGAGAAGGCATTTGGGAAGAGCCAAACTTTACAGGGCTTTAGTGAAGTCTTCTGATACCTTAGTTTATTCTTTGAGTTGGTCAGAAGCCAATGCTGGCTATGGTGAGAGTTTGAGGGCTTCTTAGGAGGAAGTAGGGATGATGACTGTGGCTAATAAGAGTGACTTCAAGAGTTGAAGCTGACTCTTCAGGGACTATATTGGACAATATGTGTCTACTCTGGGTTGTAGAGTGTCTCTTAGGCCCTCAAATAAATCTTTCCTATCAGCTATTGCTGTGGGAGCCTCTATCTCTGGTTACAGTCCTCAATAACCTTCTTGGAGTTGAACCACCATGTTTCATCAGATGGCCTCTGAACAAGAGGGAACACCTGAGACTGGCTTAAAAGTATAGAGTTGAGTTATGTGCAGGAGGCTCAGGGAACAAGTTAGGGTTGCTTTCAGAGGTCTTGCTATCCAAAATGAGTTAAATGATGGTATACTTAGTAGTTGAGGAAGAATTCAGACTTGGTTTGACATTTACTAGCTCTGTGACCTCCCTGAGCCACATCTTTATCTGTAAAATGGATATAAAAATACCTCATTGGGCATTTGAGACAATTAAATGAACTAATGTATTTTAGGTTCTTAGGATTGTGTCTAGCTCATGGGAAGAATTTATTAAATGTAAGGCATTGTTATTATTACTGCGACTTCTTTTGAGTGCTCTTGAAGAGGGTTTTGGAACTCATAGTTCTGGCTATACAACTTCAGTCAGCAGCCTGGCTTCTCAGAATATAACAGGAAAAACTTGTCTAGGCCTAAAGGAAACCCACTGACTCAAGTCTCCATGAGTTCAGAAGGAAGAAGGAACATGGAAACAAGAGGTGACTCACCAGCACCATCCTCCAGGGAAATAGATTCTGTGTAGACATTGTGGGGTTTCTGAGCCCTGGAATTAATTTTTCCCCAACATTGCTTTCAGGGAAATTATGGTTTGGGGCAAGCTTAAGGGCAGGTGGGTGGGAAGGCAGAACCCACGTGTTTCAAGGTAATTTAAATGCATCCAGGAAGTGAACAGAGTGATTAGGAGCAACTAAGGGAGATGAACTTGTCTGTCGTTTGTCATCCTGTGGTGGCTTGTGTGTTGTTATGAAGCTAGAGGCTATTCCACTGGTGTTGCAAATGCCAGCAGGGTTACCCATGGTGGACAGGTTTCAGCAAAGCTTTCAGACTCAGACAAACTCAGAAGAAGGAAGGGCCATCCATTTCTCAAAGGATTGGCCAGTGAAAACCTTATGAATAGCAGTGAAACATTGTCTGATATATTATTGGAAAATTTTATGAATAGCCCTACAACATTGTCCAATATGGGAGCTCTGGTAGCGTAGTGCCTAAGGCACTTGACTGCTAACCAGAAGGCTGGCAGTTCAAACCCACAAGCCACTCCTTGGAAGAAAGGTTAAGTAATCTACTTCTGTAGTGATACCACCTCAGAAACCCAAGGAAGGGTTGCTATGAGTCGGGTCTGACTTGATGGCAAACAACAAGACAACAACATTGTCCAATATAGTGGCAAAAGATGAGCCCATCAGGTAGGAAGGCACTCAAAATATGACTGGAGAAAAGCTGACTGCTCTGAGTAGAGACAACCTTAATGATGTAGATGGAGTAAAGCTTTCAGGACCTCCATTTGCTGAGGTGGCACAACTCAGAAGGAAAAGAAGCAGCTGCAAACATCTATTAATAATCAGAACATGGAATGTGCAAAGTAGGAATGTGAAATGTGAATGTAGGAAAATTGAAAGTTTTCAAAAGTGAAATGGAATGCACAAAGATTGATATCCTAGGCATTAGTGAGCTGAAATGGACTGGTTTTAGCCATTTTGAATCAGACAACTACATGATCTACTGTGCTGGGAATGACAAATTGAAGAGGAATGGTATGGCATTCATTGTCTCAAAGACTGTTTCAAGATCTATCCTGAAGTACAATGCTGTCTGTGATAGGAAAATATCTATATGCCTACATGGAAGACCAGTTAATACTACTATTATGCAAATTTATGCACCAACCACCAAAGCCAAAAATGAGGAAAATGAAGATTTCTACCAATTTCTGCAGTCTGACATTGATCAAACGTGCAATCAAGATGTGTTAATTATCACTGGTGACTGGAATGCAAAAATTGGAAACAAAGAAGAATCACCGGTAGCTGGAAATAGGGCCTTGGTAATAGAAATAATGCTGGAGATATCACGATAGAATTTTGCAAGACCAATGACTTATTCATTGCAAATACCTTTTTCAACATAAATAGTGGCTATAAACATGGACTTCACCAAATGGAATACACAGGAGTCAGATTGACTACATCTGTGGCAAGAGGGGATGGAAAAGTTCGATATCTTCAGCCCAAACAAGGCCAGGAGCTGATTGTGGAACAGACCATCAACTGTTCATATGCAAGTTCAAGTTGAACCTGAAGAAAATTAAGTCCACAAGAGCCAAAATATGACCTTAGTAATATTTAGAGAATTAGAGACCAGAATTTAGAGACCATCTAAGGAATATATTTGATGCATTGAACACCAGTGACCAAAAACCAGAAGAATTGTGGGATGACATTGAGAACATCATCCATGAAGAAAGCAAAAGGTCATTAAAAAGACAGGAAAGGAAGAAAAGACCAAAATGGATGTCAGAAGACTCTGAAACTTGTCCTTGAGCAGAGAGTGGCTAAAGCAAATGGATGAAATGACAAGATGAAAAAGCTGAACAGAAGATCTTAAAGAGCAGGTTGAGAACACAAAGACAATTTTTATAATGAAATGTGCAAAGACCTGGAGTTAGAAAACCAAAAGAGAGGAACATGTTCAGCATTTCTCAAGCTGAAAGAATTGAAGAAAAAATTCAAGCCTCAAGTTGCAATATTGAAAGATTCTATGGGAAATATATTGAATGGTGCAGGAAACATCAAAAGAAGATGGAAGGAATACACAGAATGACTTGCCAAAAAGAATTGATTGATATTTATCTATTTCAGGAAGTGGCATATGATCAAGTACCAATGGTGTTGAAGGAGAAGTCAAAGCTGTACTGAAGGAAGTGGGGAAAAACAAGGTTCCAGGAATTGATGGGATACCTATTGAGATGTTTCAACAAATGGATGCCATGCTGGAGGCACTCACTTGGCTATGCCAGGTGATTTGGAAGACAGCTATGTGGCCAACTGACTAGAAGAGATCCACATTTATACCCATTCCAAAGAAAGGTGATCCCACAGAATGTGGAAATTATAAAATAATATCATTAATATCATATGCAAGTAAAATCTTGCTGAAGATAATTAAAAAATTGTTGCAGCAGTATATTGACAGACAACTTTGAGAAATCCAAACTGGATTCAGAAGGGAACATGGAATGAGGGATATCATTGCTGATGTCAGATGGATATTGACTGAAAGCAAAGAATACCAGAAAAATGTTTACTTATATTTTATTGACTATGCAAAAGCATTTGATTGTGTGGATCATAACAAATTATGAATAATGTTGAGAAGAATGGGAATTCCAGAAAACTTAATTGTGCTCATGAGGAACCTGTACATAGACCAGGATGCTGTCACTTGAACAGAACAAGGGGATACTGCATGGTTTAAAATCAGGAAGGGGATGCATCAGGGTTGTATCCTTTCATCATGCTCATTCAATTTGTATTCTGAGCAAATAATCCAAGAAGCTGACTATATGAAGAAGATGTGGCATCAGGATTGGAGGAGGATTCATTAACCACCTGCAATATGCAGATGACACAACTTTACTTACTGAAAGTGAAGATGACTTGAAGCACTTACTGATGAATATTAAAAACTACAGTCTGCTGTATAGATTACACCTCAATATAAAGAAAACAAAAATCCTCACAACTGGACCAATAAATAGTTTCACAATAAATGGAGAAAAGACTGAAATTGTCAAGGACTTCCTGTTACTTGGTTCTAAAATCAACAGCAATGGATGCAGTAGTCAAGACATCAGATGATGTATTTCATTGGGCAAGTCTGATGCAAAAGACCTCTTTCAAGTGCTGGAGAGCAAAGATGTCTCCTCGGAGACTAAGGTGTGCCTAACCCCAGCCATGGTATTTTCAATCACCTCATATGCATATAAGAGTTGGTCAATGAATAAGGAAGACTGAAGATTTGATGCTTTTGAGTTGTGGTGTTGGTGAAGAATACTGAGAGTAGCATGGACTGCTAAAAGAACTAGCAAATCTCATCCTGGAAGAAGTGGAAGCTGGAATGCTCCTTGGAAGGATGATGACCAGACATCATCTCACCTACTTTGGTTGAACCATTCACGGGAGAAGGCTATCATGCTTGGTAAAGTGGAGGGTCAATGAAAAAGGGGAATGCCCTCAACAAGATGGATGGATACAGTGGCTGCAACAGTGGGCTCAGGTATAGCAAGGATCACGAGGCTGGCACAGGACTGTGTAGTGTTTTGTTCTGTTGTGCATAAGTTCACTATGAGTCAGAGATGACTTGATGGCACCTGACAACAACAACATTGCTTTACCATGAACCCCAACCATGGAGATCTCTGACCACCAATAGGTTTTTAGTGGGGAGAGAAGTTTTTGAAATGACTAAGCTGCAGAGGCAAGAGGTGCACATTACATGGAGTACTCATGGAGTTAGTGGGGCAGTGGAGATGGTGGGCTTCAGCAATGGCTAGGAGGCAGAAGGCTTCGCTTATTGGGGGATCCTATTTGTGAGTGTTTGACATTCTATAAGATTACTAGAATGCCATTTCTGGGCAATATTTCCAGAGAGTCCGGCCATTTTTGAGTAAAAGTGTATTATTCCAAAGCTATGGTCTGGTTCATTGGGCTGGTGTGATGGTAGAACAGAAGACTGGCAGAATGTGAGAGACCCTGAGCAGAGAGTTTCTGCTGGCCATAGAGGTGCTGATGTGAGGCCTGAGAGATCTTTTAACCAGAAGCCTTTAGTATGGAGATTAACACGTCCCATGCTGAGTCCTAATGCCTCCAGGTAGATCTTTAACCAGAAGCCTTTAGTATTGAGATTAACACATCCCTTGTTGAGTCCTAATGCCTCTAGTGTAGAGATTAACAAGTCCTATGCCTCAGAGCCTTTATCAGAGATCTGCATGGCCCCAAAAAGTCTCTCACCCACCTTTGAAGGCTCCGACAGCTCTTACCTCCCCGGATTTCGCACAGAGTTTGCACATATCAAAGAGATCCGCCCGGCCCCGAAAAATCTCTCACTCACCTTTGAAACTGGGGGATTCCAACCCGCCCCCCCCAACTTCCCAAACCCCTGTCCTAAAAACCAATTATCTACTCCACCCTATATTTTTTTCAATAAAAATGTGATAATGAAAGAGCACAAGGTCTTTTGCTCAAGCCATTGAATTGGTGAGAGCAGGGACCCTAACTCAAGCTAGCTAATAAACTTTCCTTTTGCTTTTGCATTGTAGTGTGTTAGCAAATTCCTCGTGCTGAACAACTCCTTCATAACTTGGGCACAACATTAATAACAACAGTCTCCAGTAACAGTGTCTCCTATATACCTGACACTTTGTAAAATGCTACATGTTGAGGACAGAAGAAATATGATCATTTTACTTAAGGGTACCAGAATTACTTTGACAAAAGGAATTGTATTTGTTTATTAAATGTTTTGTGAAGGGCTTTGGGGGATAGAAGATGAGTGTCCACAGACATCAGTTTTAAAGAAACAACAAAAAATTAAACTATTTTACATCAATGACATACATTTTACAGTTTTGGGAGACAGGGAAGGAGAAGTGATATTGGAGAAAGAAGATGATAGAGGTGTAAAGAAGCACATAGTGGAAGCCTAATGCCTTTTAAATATGGCACTGGGAATGTGGAAACTAGGATAGCTAATATTCAATCTTAAGTTGTTATTGTTTTTTCTGTGTTGTAATCCTTCCTTTCTCTATAAAATTTCAGTAATGTCTGCTGCCCACCCAAAGGCCTTGGTGAATGTGCGTGTGCAGGTCAAGGGAATGGATCTGAGTCATGTGGCTGGAAAACACGTTGTTGAGAGCAACCTCTTTCTTCAGTGGTTTTGTGTGCTGTGTGGGTGAGAATTAGAGAAGAAAACAAGCAGGAACTCAGAATGGCCCTAATTTCGTAGATGTCTCATTTGTTCACTAAGTTAATGTGGAGAAAGGGACGTTTTAAACACAAATAAAAATAATTTCTTTGATGGAATCTTTTACCATTGCCAATTTCTCAGGTTCTTAATAGTTATTTCCTTTGAAAAGACAGAAACTCAGTTGAGAGACATTCAGCAATCATTGTCAATAGGTAGGATACACTGATATATTGTGTCACTGCTGTTAAGAGGCCCTGTTTCTGTTGGAAAGTTCTGTAGTGAATCAGCATTTCTGGAGAGATCCTAGAGCTGCATTAGCATCCTCTTAGGAGAGATCATAATTACCACATTCTACATCCTTTAGGAGCTCTGGTAGCATAGGGCCTAAGGCACTTGACTGCTAACCCGAAGCCTGGCGGTTCAAACCCACCAGCCACTCCTCAGAGGGAAGGTTGAGTAATCTACTTCCACAGTGATACTGCCTTGGCAACCCAAGGAGGGGTCGCTATGAGTCGGGACTGACTTGACGGCACATAACAACAACAACACTATCCTTTATCTCGTCCAGAAGCAACATAATGTGTGTCTTTGATTTCCCAGAAATTGTTATACAAAGTGGTCCAGGATTATCAGTATAACTGTTCTAGATCTGTCTAGTTTATTGTGAGGGCTGAAAGGAGGTTTGTCATTTCATACACTTAAAAAAAAAAAAAAAATACTTCCAATGCATATGGGCTTAACATTCCTTGAGTTTCAAGTACCACTTCCAAACGTCACCCTCTCCAAATCTTTATGTGGTAGACAAAGCCTCTCCTTCTGCATTTGCAGTCCATCTGTGACTGCCCCTACTCACTGAGAATGAGAAATGAGATCTCTAATAGTTTACATGCACTGCTGCTATTAAAAACAGTGAGACTTTTCATAGTAGTTCATTTGTCCTTATATTAAATATATGGATATTTTTTCTTATAGCTATATGGGTGAGCTTTCCATGCTTGCATGCAAATGAAAATGCCTTAACAATATAAACTATATATAGTCTTAGTGTGTAACTAACTGTTTAATCTTCCTTTTATTTCCAGCTATAATACTTTCCTCTTTGATTGACTATTTAGTCTTCTATTTCTTAAACATCAAATTCTGAATACAAAGCATTAAAAAGCAACATGCCCATAAATTATTATATTCCACTTTGTTAAGCTTCTTTGTTCTAATTTTCTTCTAATTAGAATCCTATGTGACAATTTGGAATGGTGCTAGAATGGCCTTTAATATGAATGAACCTTGGATACAAAAGGCTTTCAAAATAACTCCATGGATAAATTTGCTTCTTTAAGTTTTATTTATTTATTTTTATTTTGTAAAATTTGCTTCTTTTTATTTAATGTGTCCATTTTGTTTGTAAAAGACCTTAAAATGTTGCAAATATATGTTATTGACTTTTTTCTAGGTTTAAGCCTCACAGCCAAGCCAAAACAACCCATTGTCAATTTAATTCTCACTTTTGGTGACCCTATATAGCACCTTCAAGCCGGATTCAGAAGAGGACGTGGAACAAGGGATATCATAGCTGTTGTCAGATGGATCTTGGCTCAAGGAAGGGAATACCAGAAAGATGTTTACTTGTGTTTTATTGACTATGCAAAGGCATTTGATTGTGTGGATCATGACAAATTATGGATAACATTGAGAAGAAT
>NW_006922149.1:1630946-1635045 GCF_000298275.1 Orycteropus afer afer | reverse complement strand
AGTATAGCAGGGATTGTGGGGCTGGCGCAGGATCGGGCAGTGTTTCGTTCTGCTGTGCATGGGGTCGCTATGGGTCGGAAATGACTCGACGGCACATAACAACTACAACAACATATAGCACCTAATAGAAGGTCCATGTAAATAGAATATGTGTGGAAAAAAAAAAAAAAGTCACTGTTGTTTTTGTGTCCTCAGAGGATGAGGTGGCTACCTTTTTTTTTTTTTAAACTCCTAGCATAACAATGAACCAATCTGTTTTGAAAGAAGCACAGCCAGAGTGCTCCTTAGAAGTGAGGGTGCCTAGAGTTCATCTCATTATTTTGGATATACTATCAGGACGGCCCACTTCTGGAGAAAGACATCATGCTTGGTAAACTAGAAGGTCAGTGAAAAAGAGGAAGATCCTCAATGTCTGCAACAGTGATTTCAAACATAGCAACAATTGTGAGGATGGCACAGGACTGGACATTGTTTTGTTCTATCATGTGGGGTTGCTATGAGTTGGAACTGACTGGATGCCACCTGAAAACAACAATAGCCTTTTCTCACACAAACTTCTGAAACTTGAAATACTGGCAAAAGTTGCTTTGTGATTTGAGTATCTGTTACAGGTGGAAATAGATAATGTTGGCACCCAATCTTTTATGAACAAGATGATACTTGGAGTTTAGAGTAAGCTTTGTATCCTAGGAAATTGGAGCCTTTCATGAAAGGCAATCACCCGGATTCTCCTAATAGCAAAACTTTCATTAGACCATTATTATAAATTATCTTAGCTTCCTGGATTTATTCCTTTAACAAATATTTATTGAGGAACTCTCATATGTCAGTCACTATTCTAGACACTTGGGATGCATTGATGAGCAAAATAGACTAAAGGCTTTACCTTCACAGGGATTACATTCTAGTAGGTGGAGGAGGGAAGAAGTGTAGGGTAGTAAGCAATACATATGATAAATAAATAAATTATATATTATATTTAGGAGCTCTGGTAGCACAGTGCCTAAGGCACTTGACTGCTCACCAGAAGGCTGGTGGGTTTGGACCACTCCTCGGAAGGAAGGTTGGGCAATCCTACTTCCGTAGTGATACTGCCTCGGAAACCCAAGGAGGGGTTGCTATGAGTCGGGGCCTACTCGATGGCAAACAACAACAACAACAACAACATTTAGAAGGGGAGAGTGTCAAAAAAAAAAAAAAAAAAAAAAAAGCCATGGTAAGGGGACTTGGGATATAAGCAGGAAAGGAACTTCTTAAGACTATACAGGGTCAAGAGTAGAAAACAGGTTCTGGAGCCTTTTAATCTAATGTTTATGGTGTTTTGTGAAGCAAGGGCTTATATTCCTGGAACCTGATGGTGCCAGCTCCTGGTTAACTGCTTTCACATTGATGAATGTGTGCCATTGTTGAAACTGCATTTAGTGTAAGCCTATAAAAATATGGCTCTCAATGCTTACATGCAACAATGCTCAGCCCAGAATAAATAGATGAGACAGTAAATCTTTAGATTTTCAACTTGACTATTGAGTGGGCCATTTAGGGTAGACAGAAGGTGGAGAATGAGTGTCAGAAATTAAGGGTGTGGAGCCAGGTCTACTTCTAATATTTGTGGGGCCCAAAGCAAGAGCACAAATGGAGTCTACAACTCACACCCTTGTCTTCCCACCCTTAGTTCTTTTCTGCACCATGAGGGATCTCACAAATATATCTGTGGACAGCTCAGTCAGCTTATCAAGCTCTGCCCATTTCTTTCCTCATCAAACAGCTGCCTCTTTGTTTACTTTCAGAGGATAAACCCAGACAGAGACCTGTGCACAAAGTGGGCTCAAGTCATCTTGGCAGGAAATTCCCTGATTCCAAGTACCCAGAGGCTGATTTAGATGGAACATGTGGGGTTTGGGTGGACATGTCCCCTTGGCAGCAGAATCGTAAGTGAGTGAGATGGGCAAAGCCAGACAAAGGTCTTGAATGGGACCCTCAAATCATAGCCCCCAAGGCATATGTTCCAGTTGTCCTATGTTTGAAGGTACCTGGGGTGGAGGAAACAGACAACTAAGAGATACTGTAAGATTTTTATTTATTTATTTATTTACTTTCATTATGATGAAAATAAGGAACTCTGGTGGTGTAGTGAGTTGATAAGGCATTTGCTGTTACCAGAAAGGTCAGTGGTTCAAACCTGCCAGCTGCTCCACGGAAGGAAAATGGGATGGTCTACTTCCGTAAAGATTTACAGCCTCAGAATCTCAGTGGGGGTTGCTGTGATTCAGATTCGACTCTATGGCAGTGAGTTTGGTTTTGGGTGGTGAAGACATATACAACCAGACATTTGCCAATGTAACAACTTCCACATTTACAACTCAGGGACATTGCTACATTTTTCATGTTGCACCACCATTATTGTTATCCTGGGTGGTGTAGTGCCTAAGGGATTTGACTGCTAACCAGAAGGCTGGCAGTTCAAACCCACCAGCCACTCCTTGGAAGGAAGCCTGGGCAATATACTTCTGTAGACATACTGCCTCAGAAACCCAAGGATGGGTTGCTATGAGTTGGAACCAACTCGATGGCAGTGAGATTGTTTTTTTTCCAAAATGTTCCACCACCTATTAGCATAAACTCAAGGCCCCCAAACAAAAGCTTCCACCTTCCTCCTCCCTCCTACTCCTAGTAACCATCTTAGGGATATACATATGTGTATAAATATATACACTTATAAAGGATCAACTTGACAGCAGTGAGTTTGGCTTCATATATACATATGTGTGTGTGTGTGTATTTATATATATATATGTTTGTTTTTTTCCCAACCTATCTAGAAATTTTCCCCACCCTTCCTTCTATCCCTAGTAACTTACAAAGGAAAGTTCCTTCTATGTATAAACCTTTCCTTGACATTTTACAACAGTGAACTAATATAGTATTTGTCCTATGATTGACTTACTTCACTCAGCATAATGTCCTCTGAGTTCATCCACATTATGCAGTATTTTTCAGATTCTACATTATTCTTTAGTGTTGCACAGTATTCAGTGTGTATATTAGCACAGTTTATCTGTTCCTCAGTTGATGGGTATTTAGGTTGTTTCCATCTCTTTGCTATTGTGAATAGTGCTGTGATGAACATGGTGTACATGTATCTATTCATGTCTTGCCTCTCACTTCTTTAAGATATATACCTAGTAATGGGAGTGCTAAATCAAATGGTATTTCTATCTCCAACTTCTTAAGGAATTGCCATACCTATTTCCACAATGGTTGTATCATTTTACAGCCCCACCAGCAATGTATGAGAGTCCCAATCTCTCCAAATCCTTGCCAACAATTGTTATTTTCTGTCTTGTTGAACTTTACTATTAATGCTGGGGTGAGATGGTATCCCATGATTGTTTAGATTTGCATTTCTCCAATGGCTAGTGATTATGACATTTCTTCATGTGTTTGTTGGCTGCCTGAATATGATCTTTGGTGAAGTGTCTGTTCGTATCTTCTGTCTATTTTTTAATTGAATTGTCTTTTTAATATTGAGGTGTGGGAGTTTTCTATAAATTTTAGAGATAAGTCCTTTGTCCAGTATATCATTGTATTGCCTAGATTTTAATATATCACTAGTCTTGAAATCTTGATACATGCTTCATGAATCAATATGGGTGAACCTTGAAAATATTATGCAGAGTGAAATAAATTAGAAACAAAAGGATAAAAATTGCATGATTCCATTTATGTGAAATATCTAGAATAGGCAAGTGTATAGAGACTCAAGTTTATTAGTGGTTACAGGGGCTGAGCTGGGGGAAGGAAAAATAGGGACTTATTGCTTAAGGGTACTGAGTTTCTGTGTAAAGTGATGAAAAACATTTGGAAATGGATAGTAGTAATAGTTGCACATCAAGGTGAATGTAATTAATGTCACTGTATTGTACACTTAAAATGGTTAAAATGGCAAATGTGCTGTTATATATATTTTACCACAAAAAAATTAAAAATAAAACAAAAGGCAAGTAGATTATTCTGTTGAGACTCTTGAAGTAGGAAGATACTTGATGAAAATTTTTTTTTTTTTTATTTTTTTTTATTAGGATTTGGGTGAAGATTTACA
>NW_006922149.1:1619503-1627082 GCF_000298275.1 Orycteropus afer afer | reverse complement strand
TGTGTCTGTGTTAATTGGTTTCCCTTTTCTTTGTTGAAGAGGGTCTGTGCAATCCTTCTGCCTAGTCCGCCATCTTGCCCCGCCTCTTGATGAAAATTTTGTGAACTTCACTGATGATAAAAATTATTTGGGGAACTTGGTAAATTCAGTTTTCTGGTCTTCTCCTTGCCCAGAGAATCTCTTCCAATGTGTCTAGAGTGGGGTCTGGAGTATGTAGTTTAAACAAGTATATTTTTAAGCTCCTGTATTTGTTGTTGTTAGGTGCCATTCAGTCAGATCCAACTCACAGTGACCCATGTGCAATAGAACATAATATTGCCCAGTCCTGTGCCATCCTCATAGTTGTTGCTATGTTTGAATCCATTGTTGCAGCCACTGTGGCAATTCATCTTGTGGAGGGTGATCCTCTTTTTCACTGACCCTGTATAAGCTCCTATGTTAGTTACCTATTACTTCAAAACTCTATGACTTTAAACAATTGTAACCATGAAAATCCAAAAACCAAATTCACTGCCATGGAGTCGATTTGACTCATCATAACCCTTCCTGGGTTTCTGAGATGGTATCACTACAGAAGTGGATCACCCAGTCTTCCTTCTGAGGAGTGGCTGGTGGATTTGAACCAGCCTTCCGGTTAGCAGTCAAATGCCTTAGGCATTACACTACCAGAGCTCCTAATTGTAGCCATGTATTGTATTTTATGGTTTCTGAGGGGAAACCCACCACTCACTCCTTAGAGGGAAGCTTGAGCAGTCTACTTCCATAGAGATACCGCCTCAGAAACCCAAGGAGGGGTGGCTACGAGGTGAATCAACTGAACATCAGTGAGTTTGGTGTTTTTTTTTTTTTTTTTTTTTTTTCCGGGGGGCGGGGGAAGCAGGCGAAAGATCATTCAGACAAGGCCCAGCATGGGTTGCTTAGCTCTGTTTCATAATGTCTGGGTTCTCAGCTGGAAGACTCAGCTGGAAGCAGGCATTACTTGATGGCTTCTTCACTCACACGTCTGGCACTTGAAGACAATTGTCAGCTGAGAGCCTAGATGGAGCTGAGTGCTGGAACATACAACATGGCCTCTCTGTGTGGCCTGTGCTTCTTTATAATATGGTGGTTTTGCTTCAGGGACAAGTGCTGAATGAGAGAGGGAGGAATGGAGGAGAGAGGGAGAGAGAGAGAAAGAGAGAGAGAGAGAAAAAAAAAACTTGCACAAAAGTTGAGTAGAAGCTGTGTCCTTATTCTGACCTAGCCTCAGAAGTATCCATAGCATCACTTTTGCCATACTCCATTGGCTGAGGGCAGTCACAAGCTCTCCTTTCCTCCTAAGATTTAAGGGAACAGAACATTGATCTTATCTCTTGATGAGAAGTTTGTCAATCACATTGTAAGAAAAGCATATGTGATAGCATCATTATACAGGTATGGCCATATCTGGAAGATAATATCTATTGCAGGCCAATTTGTGGATATAATAGTTAACTTTCCTTCCCTATGCAGAATACACTTGTCTCCTCCTTTAAACCCTCAAATATCATCCCATTACTCAATACTCTAATCCTCAGCACTAGGTTCAGGATTGGGGGATGAAGGGTGGATGGCAGTAATAAACTTACAAAATCGCCCATCCTTCGTGGTCTCACATCCTGGTATTCATAACTTTTGTGTTGTCTCCCAAATTGGATCATGCTGACCTATGTGACCAAAAGAATATGTCAGAACAGGCAGGGAATGACTTCTAAGGGGAGTTTATAAAAGGTATTGCAACTTCTGCCTTGGCTTCTTGGATTGCTTACTCTGTGGGTAGGTAGCCACCATACTGTAAGGATGTTCTGCAGCCCTGTGGAGTGTCTCACATGGAGAGGAACTGAATCCTACTGATAACAACAACAGCATTAGATAACTAACACAGCTCCCCAGGTAAATAATATTCACTAAAATTTGAAAATCCTGGTTTAAGACTTTACCAGTTATGCATATAAAGTTCAAAGCAGAATCAGGAAGGAACAACAGGTACAAAAGCTTCGTTAATGGGAGCACCTTTCTTCATTATAAAGAACTTTGGTAGAAGCAAACTGTGTCCACAAAAAGTGGCAAGTCAAGAATTCTGCTTCTCATTTTTGAGATACAGCATGGAACCAGATTAAGCCTTACCCCAAAAGTAAAGAAACTTTAGCCACATTTTCAAATCCTGTGGGAAAGCAATTCGGCACCACGAGTCCTTCAGGAAGAAGATTCCATAAAGAATAATTTTACCTTTAGATTTTGATTTGAGTTTGTATGAGTCTTGTTGTTGTTGTTATGTGCCATGGAGTCGGACCCGACTCATAGCAATCCCTCCTTGGGTTTCCGAGGCATTATCACTATGGAAATAGGATTGCCCAACCTTCCTTCCGAGGAGTGGCTGGTGGGTTTGAACCGCCAGCCTTCTGGTTAGCAGTCAAGTATTAACCCTGGATTCTTCAGGAATATAGCTACAGGACATCATATTTAATTCTGTTACTCCAGAGGCTAAGCCCCTATGCAAATAATAATTTCCAACTTAGTTGTTTTTCATGCAGAGTAGATGTCAGTTAGTAATCACTCTCCCAGGGTAAGTCTACCAGGCTGATTCAGCTCTTGAAGTCCCTACAATCTGCCAGGCAGCTGAGCTGAAAATGTGTTTTTGAAGCAATGAAAACAATCTTCTAGCGAGAATATGTAAGGTGATAACCACAGAATAGATTGTTGGCACTTTAGGAGCTCTGGTGGCATAATGCCTAAGGCGTTTGACTGCTAACCAGAAGGCTGGTGGTTCAAACCCACCAGCCACTCCATGGAAGGAAGACCAGGTAATCTACTTCCATAGAGATTGTTGTTGTTGTTATGTGCCATTGAGTTGGACCCAACTCATAGTGACCCTAGAGATACTGCGTCGGAAACCCAAGGAGGGGTGGCTATGAGTCAGAATTGACTCAGTGGCAGTGAGTTTGGTTTTGGGTTTTTTTTTTTTTTTTTTTAGGTTACCAAGATTTTAAAATAGTAAATAATTCTTAAACATTCCTTTTTTTTTTCCTTTGGAAAAGAAGAACTGAAATATTCAACATAATATTTTCCTAAGATACATGTATAGAATAAATATAAGCTTTCCCAAATGAGCTCTGGTGGCACAGTCCCTAAGGTATTTGACTGCTAACCAGAAGGTTGGTGGTTCAAACCCACCAGCCACTCCGTGGAAGGAAGATTGGGCATAAAGATTTACTTTATAAACATTTACTGCCTCAGAAACCCAATGGGGGTTTCTATGAATCAGAATTGACTGGATGACAGTGGGTCCCGTCCCCCCCCCAATTAGTGAAAGAAGTGAGGTTGAAAACCTGAGTAAACATGACAGCAAAGGCAGAGGTATCTGTTTCAGGCTTAGTTAGTTCATTAGCTCAATGACATCACTAAGAACTCGGGTTCTTTCCATATTTCAACTTGGTCTTCAGAGTGGCTTCCCACGTGAATTTAAGATGGCTGCTACTATTCCGGGAATCATCATACAGGTATGATGGAAGAAAAGGAATTTTTCTTTTTTTTAAAGTTAGGAAATTTTTCCTAATTGCTTCCCAACAGAATTCTTCTAGAATGTCATTTTTCAACA
The DNA here is from genome assembly GCF_000298275.1 of Orycteropus afer afer. NCBI lineage: Eukaryota > Metazoa > Chordata > Mammalia > Tubulidentata > Orycteropodidae > Orycteropus > Orycteropus afer. The sequence continues at coordinate 1,623,466 of NW_006922149.1, read as the reverse complement.
CTAAGTCATGCTGGGTCACTTGCCCACCTTTAAATTAAACCAGTCACTGTTAAGAGGGGTGATATTATTAGGATTGGCTTAGACCAGCAGTCAGCAAAGTTTTTCTGCAAAGGTCATATGGTCTCTGTTAACTACTCAATTCTGCTATTGTAGCTTGAAAGCATTCATAGATAAGACCTAAGTGAATGGATGTGATTGTAGGATATTTTTATTTACAAATATATGTTGATGGTGGACTGGATTTGGCTATGGGCAGTGGACCATAGTTTGCTGACTCCTAGTTTAGACTAATGATCTGAAGGGAGATAAGGTTACCTTCACTGAGGACTGGATACTTGAACAAAATTAGTGTTCTCTAAGCAAGGTAGAGGGAGCTCTGGTGGTGTAGTGCCTAAGGCACTTGACTGCTAACCAGAAGGCTGGTGGCTCAAACCCACCAGCCACTCCTCAGAAGGAAGATTGAGCAACCTACTTCCACAGTGATACTGCCTCGGAAACCCAAGGAGGGATCGCTATGAGTCAGGACCGAATCCACAGCAGTGAGTTTGGTTTTTGGTTTAAGCAAGGTAAATGCAAGGAATGGTCATTAGGCAGGAGTGCCTGTCACACACTGTATCTCTGTCTCCTCCATGGTGCCTACCAGTTGTGAAGTGCTCAGTAATATTGCTTGAATGAATGGTGAATGAACATGCACTAATATGGTGAATTAACACATTTGAAGACAGAGCTGCACTTTGATAGTCTGAGGTCCAGTGATTTCTTTTCACCCACTCTCACCTCTTTATCCTAAGCCTTGCAAACCCTTGAGGGAAGACTCCCTGTCCTTTACAATTCTTGCATGATTCAAGTTGGGTGAACTCAAAAGAAAGCAGGTGAGGGAGAGAAATCATTGTGCTTAAGCAACATCCTTTGCTTCCCCAAGATGACATCCTTGCCACCCTCAGGTCCCTCAGATCAAAGCTTTCCAGTGGCAGTAGCAACACAAATAATAAATTAAAAGGGAGAAGATCAAGCATGGCAGCACGTGGCTGAAAGGCTGAATTACAATGTTATGAAGAAAGAGAAAGGGAGAAAGGGAGGTCCTCCCTTTTTTTTAACCTACAGTTATATTTTTTCTTCACTTGGTTAGTGAACACAGTTCTATTATTTCTGCAAATGTATTCTTTTTGAACTGAATGTGTACATGCTGTGAAAATATGTGGGTGCCTGCTGGGATGATTCATTTTCCCAAAGCATCCAGCAATTGGGGGAGTCATGTCACCCCATTTAATTGCAGGTTTGAGGTACCCTTTCATGCAGCCAGCCAAGAGTTATCATATTCATGACCCCTTTGTTGTTCATCCAGCCAGGGGCTTAGGGAATCCTAAAGCAGGAGGGTGCTTCTCTCAAGAAATTCCAAAGAGATAGTTGGTCTGTAGAGATTTTATTACTAGGAAGAATTCTAGGAAAGGAAACCTCAAAGTCAATTATAAAAACCATTTAATATGTAAGTAAGAGCTTTCAGGAGTGTTTAATTTTAATTGAAACAGAGGAAGAAACATCTCAAACAAACTGAAAATGTAGAGACCAGCTCTATTCCCCTTTACACTCAGGGTGAAGACGTTTATAATAAGATCCAATTAAGACACAGGTAACACAGTGGCCCTTGAAGACAGACTGTCTGGGTTCAAATTTTACTTCTGTTATACTAGCTGTGTAACCTTGGTCGAATTGATTAAACGCTCCATGCCTACAATTATTTACCTTTAAAACGGGTATGTTAATAGCACCTACTGCATAGAATTGTTAAGATTAATATTCAATCTGTATAAAATACATAAAACACATTGCTCATTATTGCCAAAGAAGGGGCACTGAATGCCATGATAAAGAGGTAGAGACATCATCCTGTCACAAGAGTATGGAGATCTAGCAGTGGTGCTCTGGTGATTAAACCAAACTCATTGCCATGGAGTCAGTTCTGATGCAGAGCAACTCTATAGGGCAGAGTTAGAACTGCCCTCTAGGGCAGTGGCACAGGCATCAGCCCAACCACGACAATGAAGGAGGAGCTGGAGCAGAACAAGGGAGTCAGAGCAGCTGTGGCTAAGCTGTACTCATCTCAGATACCTGGTGAGACTCCCTGAGACAGATGGAAGAGAGGAAACCTCAGATAGAAACCGAGTTCCTAAAAGGAATTCAGAAGGGGTACAAGCTAACAAAATTTACATACATATCAATGTTTTTTGATTGTATACAATGTTTTTCAAATATTTATTGAGTACCTATTATGTACCAGGTATTATTCTAGGAGCTTGGGATTCAGCAATGGAACTGAGCAAAGACTGTTGCTTTTATAGAGCTAATATTCAAGCAAGGAAGAAATATAATAAAGATAAATAAGTAAAATATAATATATGGTGTGATAAGTACTGACAAGTGCTACAGATGAAGAAGGAAAGAGGCATAGGAAGGACTTGAATATTTAGTTTGGAATCAGGGAAGACCTCACTAACAATGTGACATTTAGTAAATTCTGTGATGAAGGAGGTGGGAGATGACTGACATAATAGGGAGGGGGAATGACAGGAGGAAGGGCCAGCAAGTGTAAATCTCTCTCGCAGGAAAGTAGTTAGCTTTTCAAGGAATGACAAGGAGGCCAAGTCATGGATGAAGCAGAGTGAACTAGAAGCGGAGTAGTAGGGGATGAAGTCAGATAATTAAAGGCAGTAGTAGGCAGATCACATAGGGTTATATAGAGTACTTTTGCAGTGAGTATTATGGAAAGCCTTGAGGTAACATCATTTTAACAGGATCACTCTTAACTGCTGCACTGAAGATAGAAAGTCGAATGAAGAAGAAGGTAGTCATATTAGGAAGCTACACAGTAATACAGGTGGGAGGCAATGGCAACTTAGACCAAAGTAGTAGTAGCAGAGATGGTAAATACTGGTCAAATTCGATACATAATCTGAAAGTAGAGTCAAAATGTTTTGTTGATAGGTTGGTGGTAGGGTATGAGATGAAGGGAGGCATTCAGGCTATGCTTATGTTCTTGGCCCAAGCATCTGGAAGAATGGAATTTCCATATTCTAAGATGGGGAAGACTAGGAAGAGTAATTTGTGGAGCGTAGAGTCAGGGACTCAGGCATGGACACACCAGTTTGGAGATGCCTATTAGACATCAAGTGTTGATGTGTGCTCATTTGTGCCCAAGATCTGTTAAGGCTGTATAATACTCTTTGAATTGAATTAGTAAAAGAAATTTAAAAATGTATTAAAAATTCTTCAATGTAACAGATAAACCAAAAAACCCAAAATCACTGCTGTCAAGTCGATTTGACTCATAGCGACCCCTCCTTGGGTTTCCGAGGCAGTGTATCTATGGAAGTAGATTGCCCAATCTTCCTTCCAAGGAGTATCTGGTGGGTTTGAACTGCCAGCCTTCTGGTGAGCAGTCAAATGCCACAGGCACTACGCCATCAGAGTCAAAGAAAATTCTCACAAATTCATGTACCTGATGTTGCTCACAAGGTCTGAAGAGATAAATTCATGGAGAAGAAGGTCCTTGACTAGATAAGTCCCTCAAAAGGGTGGTGAGCATGGTATCTCTGGAGAAAAATGCTTTTGAGGAGCAATGCCTTTGACTCTCAGAAAGGAAACACCAGCATTTTGTGCATAGATAGACTGCTCTCTGTCTCATGATGCTAGTAACCTTTCTGAACCCTAAAACCACTGAATATACTTTAGAGAACCTCTTTGAGTTTCACCCTTTGAAAGTCCCAATTCAGTAAGATACTGATATTCACAGTGCACAGTATGAGAAGGTCTAAGGCTGAAGACTTTTTTTTTTTTTTTCCTCCTGTCATGATACTTGGTTTTATTGTGCTGAGACTTTTGAATTATTAAGAGAAATGATAGATTCCAAGCATAACGAAATAAACTTAATAAACAGTAAAATAAGTATTGATGTATGTTTTAGAA
>NW_006922149.1:1614396-1618348 GCF_000298275.1 Orycteropus afer afer | reverse complement strand
TTTGTCTTTTTGTTATTGAGGTGTTGGAGTGTTCTATAAATTCTAGAGATAAGTCCCTTGTCAGATATGTTATTACCAAATATTTTTTCCCAATCTGTCTGACCCGACTCATAGTGACCCCTCCTTGGGTTTCCAAGGCAATATCACTACGGAAGTAGATTGCCCAACCTTCTTTCTGAGGAGTGGCTGGTGGGTTTGAACCACCAGCCTTCTGGTAGCAGTCAAGTGCCTTCGGCACTATGCTACCAGAGCTCCATAACGATACTGCCTTGGAAACCCAAGGAGGGGTTGCTATGAGTTGGTTTCGGCTCGATGGGACATAACAACAACAACAACAAACAAACAACTTTTCAGAAGATGAACTCGATAATTCAGTACTATAGTGAGTGAAATATTCTGAGGCCATCTTAGGAACACAGTGGATTTAACTATACCAATGATTAAGAGGTACAGGATATTGTTATTAGGTGCTGTTAAGTCTGTTATGACTCATAGTGACCCTATGTACAACAGAATGAAACGCTGCCCAGTCCTGTGCCATATTCACAATCATTGCTATTTTGAGTCCATTGTTGTAGGCACTGTGTCAATCCATCCAATTGAGACTCTTCCTCTTTTTTTGCTGACCTTTTGCTTTACCAAGTATCTTAGTTCTCTAGTGCTGCTGTAACAGAAATACCAAAAATGAATGGCTTTAATAAACAGGAATTTATTCTCTTACAGTTTAGGAGGCTAGAAGTCTAATACAGAGTGCTTGCTCAGGGGCTGGGTGAAGGCCCTTCAACCTGGGGTTCAGCTCTGCCTCCTGTTCCAGGCCCACTGGAGCTGGAGTCTTCTCAAAACTCAGACAGCTGCTGGCCACTGAAGCTGATGAACTCATAATCACAACAGCAATAGGCAACATGGCAGATCACTGGTTCAAATCCTGGAACAATCCAAATGGGCAGGCAACACAGCAGACCACTGGTTCAATTCCAGGAACTGGAGATGAGACTCAACCAAATGCAGGACCCAAAACGTGCCAACCAGCTAGAGACCGTTCTCAAAGCTCTCCTTGTATACTGGAAGCAGACCACACCTCAAAGGCAACTGGTTAGCTGCTCACAGCAGATTCCATCATGGATGTGATTATAGTCTCATCATAGGGAATAACTACATCCAGCTGCCCAGCCACTCAAAACCACAGCCCAGTCAAGTTGACACACAACCTTAACTACCATGCAAGCATGATGTCCTTCTCCAGGAACTGTTCTCTCCTGATACTATGTCCAAAGTACATGGGGCAAAGTTTTAACCATTCACTGATAAGAAACATTCTGGCTGTACTTCATCTGAGACAGACTTATTCATTCTTCTGGCAGTCCATGGAATATTTACTATTTGTCATAAACATCATAATTCAAATTCAAACACCATAATTCAAACCAAAAACCAAACTCCCTGCCATCGAGTCAATTCAACTCATAGCGACCCTTCCTTGGGTTCCCAAGGCAGTATCTCTACAGAAGTACATTGCCCAATCTTCCTTCTGAGGAATGGCTGCTGGGTTTGAATCTCCAGCCTTCTGGTTAGCAGTCAAGTGCCTTAGGCACCACACCACCAGAGCTCCCTTAATTCTTCTCCAGTCTTCTTTATTCATTGTCCAGCTTTCACATACATATGTGGTAATTGAAAATACCATGGCCTTCGCCACGGGGAATATCAAAGTCAACTGGCATAACACAGTTCACAAAGACAACGTATTACATCCTACTTTGGTGAGTAGTGCGTGAGGTCTTAAAAGCTTGTGAGTGGACATCTAAGATGCAACTATTGATCTATCCCCATCTGGAGCACAGAAGAGTGAAGAAATTCAAAGACAATTAGTTCAAAGGATTTATAGACTATGTGAACCTCAGTTTCCACAACTCTGAGACCAGAAGAACTAGATGATACCTAGCTACTACTGCTGACCACTCTGAAAGAGATCACAGTAGAGTGGTATAAAATTGTGGAGCAAAGCTCAAAATCATAAGGAAAATCTGTGCTCACTGGCTTGGTAGAGACCAGTGAAACCCCTGAGACTATGGCCCTCAATCACCTTTCAAGCCAGGAACTGAATCCACCTCCATGGCTCATCTTTTAGCTAAACAATAGATAGGCTTATAAGGTGAACAATGATACCAAGGAAGAATACACTCAGAACAATTATACCAGATCAAAATGGCAACATTTGCCCAGGGATTAACCTCAGAAAGCAGGAAGGGATAGGACAGAAGGACAATGGAAACAGTGAACATAGGGAAGAAATGGGAAGACTGCTGTTACATTATGGGGATTGCAGTAAATATCACACACCAAAAAATATGTATGAATTGTTAAATAGAAAACAAATTTGCTCTGTAAACTTTCACTCAAAGCGTAATAAAAAGATTAAAAAAAAAAAAAAATACCATGGCTTAGGTCAGGGACACTTTAATCTTCAAAGTGACATCTTTGCTTTTTAACGCTTTAAAGAAATCTTTTACAGCAGATTTGCCCAATGCCAAAAATGGCACAAGATGGAATAAGGCAAAGTTTTAGAAGTCTCTTATGTAAAACAACAATATTCTCATTTGGGTTAGATAAATTTAACTGTATTTTAGAAACTGAGATGAGTTCTTCCACCTTTAAGAAAGAGTTACAATTTACTTCACAGCAGAGATATATCAATAATCCCTGGAATTTGAGGCAGTTAATTATAATTTATTATGATATCATTGTATCTATAGGTAGAAGGAAGGTTGGGCAATCCTACTTCCGTAGTGATACTGCCTCGGAAACCCAAGGAGGGGTCGCTATGAGTCAGGGCTGAGTCGACGGCACATAACAACAACAACAACATAGGTAGAAGAAGTATTTCTGTATGACTGAGGAGTTCCAAAATAATCAAAAGATAACATTCAGACCTTCTATGAGGCATGAAATTATAACCCTAAAATGAATTAAGGCTTTTTTTTTCCCCCTAGAAGGTCACTATTCCTCAGTGCATGTTTATTTTGTTAGATCCACACTTTTGAAAAGGAGCCTTGGGTAAAGAAGATACTGTTTTATTTTATTGGATTACTTTAGTAGGGTCCTAAAAATTACACCCAGAGTAGATAAATTTTGAGAGTAAGAGATTGGTGAGAGTTTCTCAATGGGAGGTCACCTGTTTAAGGTAGGGTATGTATGTGTCTGGGGGGTATCTCAAAATTAGACCTTGGGCAAGTAGGAAGCCACTAGCTACTTAGAGACTGACATTTAATGGGACTGGGAGTGTCATTAGGAAGAGGAAGATAGTAGAAGATGAGCTTTATCTGCATAATAACTTTGCTTTGAACCAGTCTTGATCAACAAGCAAGGCTTGCTTCAGAAGAAAATCAAATAGTACTTTGTCTGGTCCTCTCAGATCATGGCTGCCAATGAAAATCTAGGAAGTAGAAGAGGTTGGGGCATTCACTAAAGAAGTATAGTTCCTGGAGTTTGCAATGAATTGCAGGCATGCTTGGCTATCTTGAAACCAGGACTCCAATTATTTAAGTCATGTATAAAAATCGACACCAGAGCAATTGGTCACTACTAAGAGATCAAAGAGAAATTACGCCAGTAAAAATTCCAGGGAATAGATGTCTTTGTTTAACATTATCATCCTACAGTTTGTGTATGGTCTTCACCAAATTGATCAAAGGAGCAGACAAGGTAATTGCTTGTGAATCAGTTCTCACAGAAAACCTGAGCATATGCAGGGGTTCTTTGAACTATTGCAGAAAGGAGAAACACGGGTAGAGAGCCGTGTTCTGGGAGCAGTCAGCTAGGATAAAAGCCAGGGATAGAATCAGAGGAACCTTCTTGTAGTGGGATAGACTTTATACCAGAGGGAAAGGCAAGTACATCCATTATTTACCAAATCTTCTCACTGTGTAGAGAAATTTTTTTTTTTTTTTTTTTTTTT
>NW_006922149.1:1609050-1609669 GCF_000298275.1 Orycteropus afer afer | reverse complement strand
TGTGTCTGTGTTAATTGGTTTCCCTTTTCTTTGTTGAAGAGGGTCTGTGCAATCCTTCTGCCTAGTCCGCCATCTTGCCCCGCCTCCGAGAAAATTTTTACAGGGGATGTGTCTTTTGGTCTTTAAAGAAATCTCTATAATCCCTGCTTGCTCAGGAAGCACTAAATTGAGTAAATTAGAATTCTAGAGAAACAACATTTTCAGGTTGCCAGGAGGGCAGAACGTTTGGTATGAGAGGCCTTACAAAATGTTAATTTGTCTGGCTAAAATCTTTACTATAAAGCTGTGGCAGATGCTTTAAGGAGAATCTTGATCTGCTCAGTCCAGTATGGTATCCTCTGGACTCAATGTCTATTTGAATCTAATTTAAATTAATTAAAATGCAACTAGCCACATTTTAAGTGGTCATATTAGCTACATGTGGCTAGTAGCTATTGTATTGGACAGGGAAGATATAGAATATTGCATTATCACAGGAAGTTCTGTTGGTCAGATCATGAAGCTAGTCACAGCTTTTCTGTTTCCATTAAGGAAATGATGTTGTTGTTGTTGTTATGTGCCGTCGAGTCGGCCCTGACTCATAGCGACCCCTCCTTGGGTTTCCGAGGCAGTATCACTA
>NW_006922149.1:1603368-1608950 GCF_000298275.1 Orycteropus afer afer | reverse complement strand
GGAGTGGCTGGTGGGTTTGAACCTCCAGTCATCTGGTTAGCAGGCAAGTGTCTTAGCCACTATAGACAGGTGGAAATCAGAGCACGTGACAGCCTTTTGCTACTAAAATGGACATCCCTTGGTTCTGAGAGTTGTGGAGTCTGGGCTGCATGACTGAGTGAGTCCTCATAGTTGTCTTTTTCCCCCTACTGAAAATTTAAAGAAAAAGTAACTTAATTGATTTTGAAGAGTGGTTCTACATAGACTTGTGGGATTTTATATGTAACCTAGAAGAGAAAATTTCAGACAATGGATCACAACCCACTGGATTATCCCAATAAACTTAGTGGGTTATATTTGGATTAAAACAAACAAACATAAAGAAATAGGATGGAAATATCAGCATACTTCATATATGGTGAGAGTAAATGTTATTTTATATAATTTTGCTGCAGATATGTATATGTTTGAGTGTGCTGGTTCACTGTGTAAAATGTGTATGTTTTGAAAGCCAGCTCTGAAGTTGAAAAATCGTGAAATGAACTATCTTAGTCCCTGAAGCAAATGGCAAGCAGTATGTGAATGCTAAGAACCTAATTCAGTTCTTTATACAAAAGATCACTTAATGGGTCTTATTTTAAAGCTGCTTGCACAAACAATAAAGAACAGGGCATTTCACTTCCCTAAGAGTAGATGGTGGTCTATGGGGACTTGGGGTGAGATAATCATTGTTAATTTAATCTCTATTAATACCTAATAGTAAATGCATTTTCAAAGAAGGGAGCTTGTGCATGTGAAGTAGATAAGTGGTATGCAATTACATCTGAGTACTTGATTTCCATTTTGTTTGAAGCAGTTGTAGCACAAGCACTATTTGTCCTATATTCATTGATACTGTTATTTAGGTGGTTTGATATGTAAAATTTGTATATATAATTTCATTTCATTGATTGGTTCATTCTTATGTATAATTAGCTTTTGTGTAAGAGTGGCAATGAGGATTTAGCTTTTTTTTTTTTTTTTTTTTAAAAAAAAGACTTACTCTTTTTCCTTCTGGTTCTAAAAAGTATAATAGGGCTTTCTACTGAATGGGAAAACATTCTTAGCTTCATTCTTTAACTGCTGGGTTTACTGCCATTTAGGCTGGTTTGAGAAGGATGTTGCTGAAACAAGTTTGATCTGTTCTGCTCCAACCCTCTACTGGTCAGAGGGGGAAGAAAAGGCACAGATGGCACCTACGTGTCGGTACTTTGTAGTTGGCAGTGCCATGGTTCCACATTGTCTTCCACTCGAAATAATTTCTAAGAGGATTAAACTTTGTTACTATCAGAACATTTCCCATATATGGTTACTTAACTTGTCGGATGCTTCTTTACTCTGTTAGAAAATAAGTTCCATGAGAGCAGAAACTTTGTCTTGCTTACACCCTTTCCCTGCCCATGTGTCAGTACTTGGACCATAATCAGCATTCAGTGTAATTGCTTAATGCAGTGATTCTCCAACGTGTGTGTGGTACCCAGATCAGCAACATCGGCCTTCTTGGAAATTTAATGCTAATTCTAGGGCTCCATCTCAGACCCAGTAAATCAGAAATTCTGGGGGTGGGGTCCAGCTTTTTGTGATTTAACAAAATCAAGTTCTCCAGGTGATTCTGATGCAAAGCTTGAGAGCCACTGTTTTAGTGAGTACTGAGTTAGGAGAGTTGAGGATGTTGGAGAGTTTTGTATGCTATTTTTAAATGTGGGTTTTCGTACTTAGGGTTTTTTTAATCTAAGGTTTCTAAGGTTTCATAGAGTGGGCTAGAAAAGATGAGACTGAAATTTTTAGAAATAAGTAGTGAACTCATCTCTGAAAACTCTCATCTGTCAGTCTTGGATGATTTAATATGATTTGGCCCTCCTATCATTCCTGTGAAAAAAAATACCAAAGGTAAGAATTGTATTTGATGGTGCATGGTTAAGAGTGATCCATAAAAATATTTGAAACCAATTTTATAATAAATAGCCAGATATGAAAATATTCTTATTTAAACTAGTAATTTGTGAAAGTCTGTTCTAAGCAAGTGATCACAAATGCTGTTGCTGTTACACAGCATTTATTTTTATTCTTTTGCCACTTGTGGATGTTTACATTATTTTGGAAATAAAATAATGATATATTTAATCTTTGGTATATTATGTAGTCAATAAAATATTTTTGAAGGATTTTAAGTGATATGTAAATTCTTAAGATCAAAAGCTAAATTAACAAAACATTTTACAAAGCAATGTGTGTTATGTAATGTGTATGTGTATAAATGAAATGGCATAAAAAGAGAAAGGAAGTCTAAATAGTAACACATTTCTGAGATGGTGTAATTATTAGTGTTCATTTCCTGAACTTCAAATGCCTAATTTTACAAAGAATATATATTTTATAATTGGAACATAACATTCATATTTATATTACAAAATAATAAACCAAAACCAAACCATACTCACTGCCATCAAGTCGATTCCAACTCACGGCGATCCCCTTTGGGTTGCCGAGGCGGTAAATCTTTATGGAAGTAGATTGCTAAGTTTTCCTTCAACACAGTGCCTCATGCCTTTTAATTGCCAAACTTCTGGGTAGTAGTCAAATGCCTTAGGCACTAGGGCACCAGAGCATCTAAAGAGTTGTTGTTTTTTTTTTTTTTTAAAGTAACCATTTTTCTACTGTGCTGCCATGCTTATGTTCATATTTGTTTCTAGTTTTAAGTTCACACATATATGTGCATGTTTTTTACATCACATTTCAGTATTTTATAAGGAGCTCTAAACAGGGAGACTTGAAACTTTGTGCCAGTTCCTAAGGTTTCCTTTCCCAAACTGACCTTGCAGATTTCTTGGTGTAGTTAGAATAGTTTCTTCTTGCCCTGAAGTTTATTCAAAAATAACAGATTACATGTTGTTGTTGTGTGTGTCTTGTCAGACCTAACTCATAGTGACCCTTCCTTGGCTTTCCAAGGTGGTATCACTACAGAAATGGATTGCCCAACCTTCCTTCTGAGGAGTGGCTGGTGGGTTTGAACCATCAGCCCTCTGGTTAGCTGTCAAGTGCCTTAGGCACTATGCCACCAGAACTCATAGCATACTTACATTTTAAGAGGTGCTTCTGGGTGCTGTCTCAGGGATCTGAATACGGAAGCCTACTTTTCCTGCAGAGGTAAGAAGATGAGAGCAGTGCCTGGGAGGGAAGAATGGAAGGTAGGAGGGACAAGCAGAGATTTAAAAAGTCCTGAAAAAAGAAATACCCTTTTAGGAAGGAAAGATTTGGACTCAGACCCACAAGGTTCTAAGGGCCAGGCCAGACCCGGTTTTTAGGAAACTCATTCTATTGGTTATGTTATTTCCTCTTTCTCTCAAGTGAAATACAACTTAGAAAAAAAAAAAGGAAAACAGTGTTCAAACCCATGGTTCCAAGTAGTAGAAGCAGAGTCAGACCATTGCAAATTAAGCAAGATAAATGCCAGGGTAGCAATGACAGGAAGGCTTAGGAGTGGCAAGGTACTGAGACCCTGGCTCACTACCTTGGAAATGAGTGCATTCCAGGCTAACTCAACACAACGGCCTTAATATTGAACAGCTTTACTTTTTTACATTTAAATCTTTCACCCACCTGGAATTTTCACTAGTGTAGGGAGAAAGAAAGCTAATTTTTTTTTTTTTTTTTTAAACTAGTGGTTAAGGATCCTAACATCAATTTTTGATTTGAAATACCAAATTACATACTAAATTCTCTTTTGTATTTAGGGCTATTTCTGAACCCAGCAACAATCATTCAGTTTGTGATAAGTATGTAATTTATTTTTTGGTAGATCTAGTCCCCTCTAGGAGCTCTGGTGGCCTAGTGCCTAAGGTATTTAACTGCTAACCAGAAAGCTGGAAGTTCAAATCCACCAGCCACTCTTCAGAAGGAAGGATGGGCAACCTACTTCTGTAAAGATAACTGCCTCTGAAACCCAAGGAGGGGTCACTATGAGTTGGATGTGACCTGAAGGCAGTGAGTTTGGTTTTTTGGTTAGTCCCCTCTGTTGTTTTTTTTTTTTTTTTTTAACAATGTCAATTTTTGATTGCTTATTTTTTGTAAGATCTTAAGAGTAAATTTCTCCAACTTAGAAAAAAAGAACTTGTGAGAAAATGGACATTTTTCCAATTCTGAATTGTCTTATCCAAGCATTCACAATCCTGTATATTCTTCTTTGGTACTTCAAAGTTTTCAACTATAATTGGACATTTGTAAATTTTATAACCATGCACTTTGTCTTTTTGTAGATATTATAAATGAGACTTTTCTTATATATTCTAATGTGCATAATTTTTGTATAAAATATATTGATAATATAATAACTACACATATTACTGAATTGTAAAACCATTTCTATTTACTTGATTTTCTTGGGGTTTACATATAGGCAGTTGTATATTCTAAAATGCTGAACACTTAACTCTATTGCAATTTTTATATTTTCTTTTTCTCTTAATTAATTATTTCCAAAACAGTGTTGAGTATGTGATGATAGTGTGTATTTTTAAAATAACTGACATTAATGGGAATATTTCTAATTATGGTACTGCCAAAGGTACTTGACTGCTAACCAGAAGGCTGGTGGTTCAAACTCATCAGTTACTCCTAGGAAGGAAGATGGGGCAATCTACTTCTGTAGTGATACTGCCTCGGAAACCCAAGGAGGGGTCGCTATGAGTCGGGTCCGACTCGATGGCACATAACAACAACAACAACTTACTATACAAGATGGCTGGCTTTTGACATGAGATAGATATTTTATTATGTGAAGGAGTCGCTTTCATTTTTATATTTTGTTAAAACTTAAAATTCTTCATTCTACATTTTTGAAAAATCAAATGCCATTTTAACATCTATAAGCTGATTATATGGGATAATTTTCTCTTTTGATTTCTTTATCTCCTGGCATGGTTAGTTATGCATTATTCTTTTAGTGTGATTCTGGATTCTATTTAGCTATTTTTTATATAGGATTTCTGCATTAATATTCATGAGTCAGATTAGATTATAGTTTTCTTTTTGCTATATTTATCAGTTTTTTGTGTCACTATCATGCTGGTTTTGGGGAAAAATTGGCAGTTTGTGTTCTCTCCATCTGTGCCGGAAAATTTTACATGATTGGGTTTGTTCCTTGAAGGTTTTATAGAATTTACCTGTGACATCATCTCCACGTGATTTTTTTCATGAGGAAATTATTTGATAATGTTCTGCTTTTTTATTTTTTATAATTGGTACATTTAAAATTATTTTTGATTTCTAGGGTCAGTTTGGGCAATGTATATTTTCCTCTTGAGGTTTTCCTGTTTTTCGCTTATTATTTGCACAGACAAAGACGAACTATTCTCTTAAAATTACTTTATTCGACCTCAGATTAAATTGTGTATATATACTTTTTCTCTGCTCTTCACCTCCCCTCCTCCCCCATGCTGCTAAATCAGGTTGCTTGTTGTTGTTGTTATTTGCCGTCGAGTCGCCCCGACTCATAGCGACCCCTCCTTGGGTTTCCGAGGCAGTATCACTACAGAAGTAGGATTGCCCAACCTTCCTTCCGAGGA
>NW_006922149.1:1596443-1602848 GCF_000298275.1 Orycteropus afer afer | reverse complement strand
TTTTTTTTTTTTTTTTTTTTAGTTTTCAAGCCCCTTTAATCAACAGGACTTCAAAAACATAAAAGGGCATGTACCACTCTTCACTCTTTGCTGCCCTTAAGCAATTTTCATGTTTATTTCCCATGTTCTACTCCCTACTCCCACCCTTTGGCCAAGCTTAGGACATTGTCAATAAATACTGGTTAATTGCTTTCTGAGTAAGGAAGACCAAAGACAATAAGGAATAAGGAAGAATTGCCTTTGCAATTATGGTGTTGGCAAAAAAAATATTAAATGTACCATGAGCAGCCAGAAGAATGAAAAATCTGTTCTAGATGAAGTACAGCCAGAATGATCCTTAGAAGTGGGGCTGGCAAGATTTTTGTCTCATGTGTTTTGGACTTGTTATTAGGAGAGACCAGTCCCTGAGGAAGGACAGCATGCTTGGTAAAGCAGAGGGTCTGCAAAAGAGAGGAAGACCCTTAACAAAATGGATTGACACAGTAATGTAGCGGTGGGCTCAAGCACCACAATGATTGTGAGCTTGGTGCAGGACTGCACAGTGTTTTATTCCATTGCAAATAGGGTCATTATGAATTGTAACCAACTTGATGGCACTTAACAACAACAATTACTTTCTGTAGTTATGGACAGATATTGAGCAGGGAAAGAATTGACTTCATGGCTTGATTTAGGGCATCAGGGACCCTGCTTGAAGACCTCTTTGCCTCCTGGGGCTGAGATACCCTCCAGTAGAGTCACCATCTGTAGTCCTCTGTTTTCTTAGAAGACCTGCTAAAACTGCTGGAGGTTACTAGAAGTAGAGGGAAAGAGCACTGTCTCCTATTAATTTGCCAGTATCTATTAACTGATATCTGATTCTGAAGCAAAAATATATCAAGTAAATTGGCATGAGCCAGTGAGAAGTAAAACATGAGGGCCCAGGCTCAGTCCACTGTGTTTTAATGGGCTGCAAGTATTTGTAAAAGGACTTCTGATGTTGTGGAAACATGTCTACTTAATTGCGCTAAAGATGGAGCTGCTACCGATAAGTGGTCTTCCCAGAGGGGTGCATACAAAATGATACATAGGAGTTTAGGAAGAAAATATTGGAAACTCGTTATATCTCTTTTAAAAATGCTTTCATAAATATAAGTATTTGAAAATACATATATACCCACTCCTCAGTTATCTACATGGTAAGGTTCCAAAGACCAGGTCATTATGCAAAATGGGCTTTATAAGGAGGAGGAAGAGAACTGCTTGGAGGTGACCTGGAGCCCAGACCCTCAGAACTGCTGTGTCCTGGGCACTGCTGTGCTCTGGACCCCAAAGAGTTGCTTTTGGGGCTTGTCTAGAGGCATAGTTGGTGACTCTGGAGCTCTGGCAACTGATGGGGCCAGATGCCAAGGTGGTTGTTGGATGTTGCTGCCCATGCCTCCCCCAACACTGCAGCTTCCCACTCTGCAGCCCCAGCCACCTACTGGCATCCCTAAGACCAGGGGGGACCCCACAGAAATGAGCAACGTGCTGCTACTGGTGTTGGAGGGCTAGGAATCTGAAGCTCAGAGTCTGGAGATGAACAGCTGCTCAGAGAAGGAACTCAGCAGCCTGGGCGATTGAGGAAGGAGGGGGCAGCTGGCTTCTGAGCAGCACTCAAGGCTCAAATTATCCCCAGTATCCTTCCTGCAGTAGAGCTTGGTTCCTCTAGGGCACTTGAGTAGAGGGGAGCAGCAGCAGCAACCTCCCCAGCCTCTTCCTGGCCCCCTCTGGCCACTTGTAGGCCCTTCTCAGAAGGGTTCCTTCCAAATACCTCTCCCTTCAGTCACCTCTTGCACATGAAGAACTTCAACAGTGTCTCTGGCAAAATGCCTTTTATAGAGCTGGTTGCTTCAGCTGTGAACCTGACAGACATAGCTGGCTTTGCAGACCAGGAGCTGGAGGCAGGGAGGAGACCCAGGTTAATGTGCAAAGTAGTCAGACAGTAGATTTTTTTTCACTCTTGTCATAAATGTGGGTTGTAGTATGATGAGATAGTGAGTAAGAGAGGAATAGTTGTATTAATACGGTAGTTTATAAGTGTGTGTGTATGTGGGGAGATATTTAAAAATTATATATATAGTCTCTTCTGTATTTATACTGTTTGAATATTATGTATGTTCGTACTCATAGGGACCCCTCCTTGGATTTCCATGGCAGTATCACTACGGAAGTAGACTGTCCCACCTTCCTTCCGAGGAGTGGCTGCTGAGTTTGAACTGCCAGCCTTCTGGTTAGCAGTCAAATGCTTCAGGCACTATGCTATCAGAGCTCCTGTGGGTTTTTTTTTTTTTTTTTTTGAGTTTTTTTTTTTATGTACATACATAATATTATGTACAACATGTTATGTGCTGTTGACTCTGATTCATAGTGACCCTATACACAGTGGAATGAAACACTGCCCGGTCATGTGCCATCCCCACAATCCTTGATATACTTGAGCCCATCATTGCAGCCACTGTGTCAATCCATCTTGTTGTGGGTCTTCCCATTTTTCGCTGATCCTCCTCTTCACCAACCATGATACCCTTCTCTAGGGAATGGCACCTTCTGACAACATGACCAAAGTAGGTGAGACAAAGTCTGACTGTTTTCATTTACAAGGAGCATTTCAGCTGCACTTCTTCCAGGACATATTAGTTCATTCTTCAGGCAGTCCATGGTATTTTCAGTATTCACAAAACCACAATTCCAAGGTATCAACTCTTATTTATTCAGACTTCCTTATTCATTGTCCTCCTTTCAATGTGCATATGGGGAGATTGAAAACACCATGGCTTGGGTCTGGTACACCTTAGTCTTCAAAGAGACATCTTTGCTCTTCAGCACTTGAAAGAGGTCTTTTGCAGCAGATTTACCCAATACAGTATGTCATCTGATTTCATCGCTGCTGTTTTCATGGCTGTTGATTTTGGATCCAAGTAAAATCAAATCTTTAACAACAAAAATCCTAACAACTGAGGATCTTTTCTCCATTTATTGTGATGTTGCTTATTGGTCCAGTTGTGAGGATTTTTGTTTTCTTTATGTTGAGGTATAATTCACATAGCAGACTGCAGTCTTTAATATTCATCAGTAAGTGCTTCAAGTACTCTTCACTTTGAGCAAGCAAGGTTGTGTCGTCTGCATATCGCAGGTTGTTAATGACTATTCTTCCAATCCTGATGCTGCATTCTTCTTTGTATAGTCCAGCTTTTTGGATTATTTGCTCAGCATACAGATTGAATAAGTATGGTGAAAGGATACAGCCCTGATGCACACCCTTCCTGATTTAAAAACATGCACTATCCCCTTGTTCTGTTAGAAAGACAGCCTCCTGATCTATGTACAGGTTCTTCATGGGCACAATTAAGTGTTCCGGAATTCCCATTCTTCTCAATGTTACCCATAATTTTTTACGATCCACACAATTGAATGCTATTGCATAGTCAATAAAACACAACAAAACATCCTTCTGGTATTCTTACTTTCTGCCAAGATCCATCTGACATCAGTAATGATATCCTTTGTTCCATGTCCTCTTCTGAATCCAGCTTGCATTTCTGAAAGTTCTCTGTCAATATACTGCTGTGACTATTTTTGAATTATTGTCAAGATTTTTCTTGTGTGTGATATTAATGATATTGCTTGATAATTTCTACATTCTGTTGGATTACCTTTCTTTGGAATGGGTGTAGCACATAGACCTTATAATACTTGGAGCAAGTGGAATGGCCCATGGGGGAAGGGCAGAGAAATGGGAGGTTTGGTATGTTCTAGAGAGTCTCAGAAAGCCAGTGTGGCTTGAATACAAGGAGCAAGATCAAGAATTAAAGAGTAATACTGGATGAACCAGACAGCAGCCACATGCAGAGGCATAGTGAAGGGGAGACAGAGGGGTAATACCCCTGGGATAAGTCAAAAGGGGTTCCAGGTGAGGCATAGAGGGACATTCTGAGATGCCACAAATATTATGAGGCACCTGATTGAGTCAGCCAGAGAGGGGTGAGACATTTCTGTTGACATGTCCCTGCTATCAATGCCTATTGATCTTGAAATATGGGGGAGGCACAACTTAAAGATGAGTTGGAACTGACTCAACAGCACCTAACAACAACAACAACATTCATATTTTCATACCATCCACTAAAGCTAAGGATGAAGAAATTAAAGACTTTACCAGCTTCTGCAGTCAGAACTAGACCAAACATGCAATCAAGATATACTGATATTTACTGGTGATTGGAATGCAAATGATGGAAACAAGAAGAATCATCAGTAGTTGGAAAATATGACCCTGGTGATAAAACTGACACCAAAGACTACAAGAAAGAATTTTGCAAGACCAGTGATTTATTCATTGCCAGTACCTTTTTCAACAACATAAATGGCAACTACATATGTGGACCTCACCAGAAGGATCACACAGGAATCAAATTGACTACATCTGTGGAAAGAGACAATAGAGAAGCTCAGTATCATCAGTCAGAATAAGGACAGGAGCTGACTATGGAACAGATCATTAATTATTCATGTGTGAGTTGAAGTTGAAGAGAATTAAAACATGTCCAAGAGAGGCAACATACTACTTTGATTATATCCCACCTGAATTTAGAGACCATTTGAAGAACAGATTTGACACGTTTAACACCAATGACTGAAGATCAGACAAGCTGTGGGGATAACATCGGGATATCATCCATTAAGAAAGCAAAAAGTGATTAAAAAGATAGGAAAGGAAGAAAAGGCAAAAATGGATGTCAGAACAGACTCTGAAACTTGCTCTCAAATGGAAAGTAGCTAAAACAAATGGAGGAAATAATGAAATCAAAGAGCTGAACAGATTTCAAATACTGGCTTGAGAAGACATAGTAAAATAATTAAATGTGCAAAGATCTGGAATTAGAAAAATGAAAGGGAAGAACGCATTTGGCATTTCTCAAGCTGAAAGAAATGAAGAAAAAATTCAAGCTTTGAGTTGCTATGTTGAAGAATTCCATGGGCAAAATACTGGATGACACAGGGAGCATCAAAAGAAGATAGAAGGGAATAAACACTGTCACTGTACTGAAAAGAAATGGTCGATGTTCAACCATTTCAGGAGGTAGCTTATGATCAAGAACCAGTGGTACTGAAGGAAGAAGCTCAAACTACACTGAAGCAATTGGGGAAAAATAAGATTTCAGGCATTGTGGAATAACAATTGAGGTGTTTCAGCAAATGAATGCAGCGCTTCAGGGACTGACTTGTTCATGCTAAGAAGTTTGAAGACAGCTACCTGGCCCATGGACTGGAAGAGATTCATACTTGTGCCCATTCTGAAGAAAGGATATCCAACAGAATGCAGAAATTATTGAAATGTGTCATACCTATCACACATGAGTAAAATTTTGCAGAAGATAATTAAAAAATGGTTGCAGCTGTATATCAACAGAGAACTGCCAGAAATTCAAGCCAAATTCAGAAGAGGATGTGGAATGAGGGGTATCATTGCTGATGTCAGATGGATCTTGGCTGAAAGCAAAATAATACCAGAAAGATTTTTACCTGTATTTTACTGACTATGCAAAGACATTTGACTGCATGGATCATAACAAATAATGGATAATATTGCAAAGAATGGGAATTTCAGGACATTCAATTGTGCTCATGAGGAACCTGTACATAGACCAAGAGGAAGTCATTTAGACAAAACAAGGGGAAAGTGCAGGTTTTAAAATCAGGAAGGGTGTGCATCAGGGTTGTATCTTTCCTCATACTTATTCAATTTATATGCTGAGCAAATAATCCAAGCTGAACTATATGAAGAGGAACATGGTATTGGGATTGGAGGAAGACTCATTCACAAGTTTTTTTTTTTTAAATTTTACTGCGATTTGGGTGAAAGTTTACAAAGCAAATTCATCTTCCATACAGCAATTCACATACACTGTGACTGCAATTTCCCACAATGCACATTGACTGTGTTGTTATGTGTCGTTGAGTCGGACCCAACTCATAGCGACCCCTCCTTGGGTTTCTGAGGCGGTATCACTTGGAAATAGATTGCCCCATCTGCCTTCCGAGGAGTGGCTAGTGGGTTGAAACTGCCAGCCTTCTGGTTAGCAGTCAAGTGCCTTAGGCACTATGCTACCAGGCACATTGACTGTAGTTTCCCACAATGTGACAGCTCCCCTTCCACATCCTCCCCATAGTTACCTCTTCCCTGCGTCCTTCTCTCCCATGCACTCCTGGCTCCTGAACTGTCCCTCTGCACATACACAGCCCCTCTACTCCCCCATGATTGATCTGTCCAAGGAGTGTATCTACCTAATGTACAGCTCATGTGCCTGTCTTTTTTTGGCTGCAAGCCACAGGAGTGAGTTCAAATCCCAGACCTGAAAGGCAGGCTTTTTTTTTTTTTTTTTT
>NW_006922149.1:1585935-1595673 GCF_000298275.1 Orycteropus afer afer | reverse complement strand
TGGTCCCAAACCCACAGGTCCAAGTACTTGCTCCCTCTGGGTAGCTGACTTTGGCCAAAAAGTGACTACAACCTTGTCCCTTGTCAGCTCTTCTGTATACCTAGAAATTCTTACAGAACATACAAATAAACTTGTAGAAGCATTGTCTACCAACCTTATACATGGTCATGGGCACACTCTCCCCTGCAAAGACATACCTAATAGTTCAGCCTGTCCACCCATGTATCCACCCTTATATCAATGTTTACTATCACTGACAACGCAGTACTGCATGTCATTGACAACCTTTGACATGCAGATGACACAACCTTGCTTGCTGAAAGTGAAGAAGACTTGAAGAACTTTCTGATGAAGATCAAAGACTAGTTTTCATTATTGATTGCACCTCAACATTAAACCAAAATCCTCACAACTAGACCAGTAAGCAAAATCATGATAAATGGGGAAAAGTTTGAGTTTTCAGGGATTTCATTTTATCTTGATGCACAATCAATGGCCATGAAAGCAGAAGTCAAGAAATCAGACATCATATTGCACTGGGCATATCTGCTGCAAAAGACATCTTTGAAGTGTTAAAGAGCAAAGATATCACTCTGAAGACTAAGGTGCACCTGACCCAAACTGTGGTATTTTCAATAACAGCCTTATATGCATGTAAAGCTGGTCAATGAATAAGGAAGACTGAAGAATTGATGCATTTAAATTGTGGTGTCAGCAAAGAATACTGACAATACTACAGACTGCCAGAAAAATGAACAAATCTATCTTGGAGGAAATATAGCCAAAATGCTCCTTAGAAACAAGAATAGACAGACTTCATCTCTTGTACCTTGGTCATGTTGCCAGAAGGGACTAGTCCCTGGAGAGGATATCATGCTTGGTGAAGTAGATGATCAGTGAAAAAGCAAAAACCCTCAAATGAAATGGGCTGACACAGTGGCTGCAGTCATGGGCTCAAGCAAAGTAAGTTGTGAGCATGATTAAAGAACCGGGAACTGTTCTTGTTCTGTTGTATAAAGAGTTGCTGTGAGTTGGAACTGACGTGAAGACACCTAACAACAGCTTAGTAATCCATAAATATTTGTTGAGAAGATAAAAGGCTTACTTCACCAAATTGCCACTCAATAGATAGAGGATGGTTATGTGAGCAAAATGGTCAACAATTGAAAGCAGTAATTGCCAAGTATGATTGGTCCCTGTAATCATTTAGGGAATATTTAAAACCACACATGCTCATATATCCAGTTCTTCAGGTGGTTCTGATTACTTGGGCAACACATTTAAAATTTATTTAAACTTAGAGATGGGTAGGTGGAGAAGTTTGCCCTCTTCCTTTTAAATCTTGAAATTCTCTGTGATTCTGGCCCGCTGAGTTATGGCTTTGATCTTGAGTCCTCTGCAAGAAGAAGAGAAGGGAAATGAGAGGAGAATTTATTATTCCCTCCTATTTCTAGGATCCTCCCTGCATCAAACCAGTGTCTCCTGTATCTTCAAAATCTCCCCATTCCAAGCTGTAAATATACTCATCTTTAATATAAAACTCCTTCCTTAGCTTTGTAGCATCCTTTAAACCTCCCCCTCATCTTTACTCCACAGCCTAGCATTTCAAAAAGTAGTCTTCCCTCATGGTGTTCCTTGGCAATCAATCTCCCAGCAATATTTCCTCTTCTAGCAGTCATGTTTTTCATTACCAGCCAAGTTGTTGTTAGATGACATCCTGTTGGCTGCCACCAACAGTGACCCCAGGTACAACAGCATGAAACACTGCCTGGTTCTGTGCATCCTCACAATTTTTGCTTTGCTTGAACCCATTATTGCAGCTGATATGTCAATCCATTTCATTGAGAGTCTTTGCTTTTTCACTGACCCTCCACTTTACCAAGCATGATATCCTTTCCAGGGACTGATGCCTTCTTACAACATGACCAAAGTAAGAGATATGAAGTCTGTCCATTCTCACTTCTAAGGAGCATTCTGGCTACACTTGCTTTAAGACAGATTCATTCATTCTTTTGGCAGTCCTTGGTATTTTCAGTATTCTTTGCCATCACCACTCAAATGCGTCAATTTTTCTTCAGTCTTCCTTATTTTTGTCCAGCATTCACATGTGTATGAGGCTACCGAAAATGTTATGGCTTGGGTCAGGTGCCCTAGTCTTCAAAGTGACATCTTTGTTCTTTAACACTTTACAAGGATCTTTTGCAGCAGATTTGCCCTGAGCAATATATCATCTGATTTCTAGACTTTTGCTTCCATGGGCTTTGATTGTGGATTCATATAAAATGAAATCTGTTTTAGGCTAGGTTCTCTAGGGGTAATTTTTATGTTTATATGTACATATGTATGTGTGTGTGTATATATATATATGTGTGTGTGTGTGTGTGTATATATATATATATATATATATATTTGTATATATGTATGTGTGTGTATATGGAGACAGAAAATTATCTCAAGAACATGGCTTGCACAGTTGTAGAGGCTGACAAATCCCAAGTTCCAGGGTCAAATGTTGAGCTGGAGGTTTTTCCTGACTCACACAGCTGCAGGGGCTAATGAACCCAAGAATGCCAGGCAGTATGGCAGGATCCAGATTCAACAGAAAGTTTTAGAATTTTCCCAAGATGTCCATATATATTAGAATCAGGGAACATCCTTGAGGAAGCTCCCTTTCAACAGATTGGCTATCCAAATCATATCCCACCATGAAGGTAACTACCTTACATCAGATCTCATCATGGGAATGACCACACCATACCATAGCTGCTTAAACTACTCAGAATCATGATCCAGCCAAGTTGACACACAATCTTAACTATCACAGTCCACCCCTTGTCAATCTGACATTTGTGTACATTTCCATAAATAGCATATAATCTCTAAATAAAGACAATTGTGAAGTCATACTTGTGCCTAACATAATACAAATAACATGCATACAACTGAAAATGCATTGGTCTTGTTTATATCTTCTATTTTATAACTGAAGAAAAAAATATTTCATGCACACATACAATGAAGAAATATTCGTGACAATCACAGTCTTCTTTTCTGAAACTGGTCATGTTGTGATAGCTGGTATTTACAACTTCCTTCTTATACCACCCATTCTGTATTCCCCTTGCCCCCAGCAAAGCTGGTCGTGGTTCTTTGTCTTGTGGGGTGACCCAAACCTTCACTTGTGAAGGGTCTGGGACATTAGTAGTCATATCAAAACTGGATTGCTGTAGTTTTCCATTGACTTTATTCACAGGGCATGGTAGTACTAAGAGACACCCTAAAGAATCTACTGGGAGCTCTGGTAGCATAGTGCCTAAGGCATTTGACTGCTAACCAGAAGTCTTGTGGTTTAAACCCACCAGCCACTCCTTGGAAGGAAGGTTGGGCAATCTACTTCTGTAGTGATACTGCTTTGGCAACCCAAGGAGGGGTTGCTATGAGTTGGGTCCGACTTGACAGCACATAACAACAACAAAAAAGAATCTACTATATTCCAGATATGTTCTTCTTTACCTCCATTATGTAATATCAATCTAATTTCCTCTTGGTAATGAGGATCAATCACACCAGATAATACAGTAATGCTATTCTTTGTTGATGCAAAAGCATGAGGAGTCCAAAATGGTTAGGTGGCATTCTTAACTTCCAGTTCAATGCAATCAGTATTGTGTTTCCAGGTGGAAGTGTTCCTCCTTTTCAGACTAAGACCGCCAGACCTGCAGAGCATAGGATTGCAGGAACAGGAAGCCAAAATTTTTTGAGTGGGTCACTGGGGCTAATAGTGGTGTCACTCCTGTTTCCACCCCATGGTTCCTGAAACCATGAATCCTGGCTATTGGAGAAGTAGCACCTTATATTGGACACTAGTTTAGAGCATATACAACTTCCTGGAGAACATTGCTAGGTATTGCCACCTAGTTGGTGCCCAAATTGTGTTTTCAGAAGGCCATTCCATTGTTCTATCAAGCCAGCTGCTTCAGGATGAAGGGAAACATAGTAAGACCAGTGAAGTCCATGAGCATAGGCCCATTGCCGCACTTTGTTTGCTGTGAAGTGAGTCTCTTGATCTGAGACACTATGTGGAATTGTATGTGGGATAACATGATGGTTGTTAAGGTATTCTGTAAGTCCATGGATGGTAGTTTGGCTAGCTAATTATGCCCTCTGGGGAACAATACAAGATGGGTTCAGGGACTCACTGTGAGATGGACTTGAACTAAGACTCCATCAATAACATGACCTCCATATGCCCCCACTCTGAACAATAGGCCACAGTGACATTTTTATGTGTCCTGGAATTAGTGTCAATTCAGAACCAGTATCCAGTAATCCTCAAAAAATTCTGATTATTTTCTTTCTCCCCAGTGAACTGTCATTCTTGTAAAAGACTTTTGATCATTTTGGGAAAGGTTGGGAGAAAGATTAACAGTGTAAATTTTTGACAATGTAGTGGGGTCCTTCCTCAAGGGGACATTGCCTCCTCTTCATTCAAGTGATTGTGGGTCTGTAAATTGGCTCAAGTCTGGGAATTAATTTAGGGATTGTGACTCTGTATTCTGGCAATTCTATTTAGACTGTGGTTCACTTGACCTTGAATTCTTCCACTTGTGCAGATCATGTAAATATTTAATATATTTTCCAATTTTACTCCTAGGGACACCATGCCTAAGTAGCCAATGCAGTAAGTCCACAAGAGTCAGATTATTCTGATTACTGCTTTAACTCTGCTGTCCTTTATGGTAACCATGCCCACCTTGTCTTTGTGGATTAATTGCTGCCACTTGGCCTCCACCACCACAGGGTCCAATCAGCCCTATTGTAGTTGAGTGTCTTAATTCAATTAGGCTAGTTCTCATGGTCAAATCTGGCTTACATACAATAACAATCACAGCAGTCATTAAGCTCAAAACATATCCCACCATGGAGATGACTACCTTATATCAGATCTCATCATGAGAATGACCATACAACAGTTGCTTAAACCACTCAGAATCATGGTCCAGCCAAGTTGACAC
Source organism: Orycteropus afer afer (assembly GCF_000298275.1). Classification (NCBI taxonomy): domain Eukaryota; kingdom Metazoa; phylum Chordata; class Mammalia; order Tubulidentata; family Orycteropodidae; genus Orycteropus; species Orycteropus afer. Next base: position 1,590,658 of record NW_006922149.1, on the reverse strand, counting down.
ACACCTTAACTATAAAATTCTTGACAAGTTCAATCTTTTCTCTGTTTACTGTAAAGTTGCTTATTGGTCCAATTGTAGGTTTTTTTTTTTTTTTTTTTTTTTAATCCATATGGAAGGCTATATTCTTTATTCTCCATCAGTAGGTATTTCAAGTCATCTTCACTTCCAGCAAGCAAGGTTCTGTCATCTACAAATTGCAGGGTTTTTTTTTGTTTGTTTGTTTGTTTGTTTGTTTTTAACTTTTTATTGTAATTTGGGTGCAATTTGAAAGAGCAGATTGATTTTACATTCAACAGTTCATATACATTTTGTTTCATAACACTGATTACAATCCCCACAATGTAACTGTTCTCTTCCCACCTTCTAGCTGTGGTTACCTCTTCCCTGTGTCATTCTTACTTACCCATTCCTGCCTGCCTATATTTCTCCCTGAACAAATGCTGCCATACTGATCCCCCATGGTTGACTATTACAAGGAATGCATCTCTCTGGGGGTAATTCTTCAGATCATAGACCTATCTATTGTTTGGCTGTGAGTTGAGCCTCAGGAGTTGAGTCTAATTCTAGGCCTGAAGGGTGACTCCGGGCCATAGTCTTGGAGGTTTCACTGGTTTCTATATGACTAGTAAATCCTGGTCTTTTTTTTTTTTTTTTTTAAAAATCATGATTTGGGTGAAAGTTTACAGAACAAATTCAGTTTCCATACAGCAGTTGATAGCAGTTCAGAGACATTTTGTTTCATGACATTGATTTCAATCTCTATAATGTAACAGCCCTCTTCCCACTTCCTCCCTGTAGTTACATTTTCCCTGTGTCCTTCTTTCCCATGTGTTCTTACTTTTAAGGTATCTCCCTGGGCAAATATTGCCATTCTGATGTCCCATAATTGATTATTTTATGGAGTGTACCTAACTCAGAAGGAAGGTTGGGTTCCCCAAGGAGGGGTCGCTATGAGTCGGGTCCAACTTGACAGCATATAACAACAACAACCACCTACCTGATACATGCGTATTGTTTGACTGGAAGGTACATAAGTAAGTTCAATTCCAGACCTGAAGGGTGTCTAGGGGCCATAAGCTCATGGGTTTGACCAGTCTCTATCAGACCAGTAAGCCTAGTATTTTTTATGATTTTGAGTTTTGTTCCACATTTTCTCCCACTCTGTCCAGAATCACCTGCACTAATCCTTTTCTGAGTGGTTGACAGTGGTAGCTGGGCACCATCTAGTTCTTCTGGTCTCATGCATCTTTGGTTTTCTTCATTCTTCTTTGCTCTGGACTTGGAGAGACCAATTGTTGCATCTAGATGGTTGCTTGGAAACTTTTAAGACCTCAGCTGCTACTGATTAAAGTAGGATGTAGAAAAATGTTTTTGTGTAGTATCTTATGCCAATTGAGCTTGATGTCCCCCACGACCATGGTCCCAAGGCCACAGGTTCAACAATTCACTCCCTCATGGTGGTTGGTTGTGACCAGGATGTTACCATAACTTTTCCATAAAGTCATAACTTTTTAAGGAAGTGCTATACCATTTTCCATGGTGGTTGTACTGTTTTACAATCCCACCAGCAGTATATGAGAGTTCCAATTTCTCCATACCCTCACCAGCATTTGTTGTTTTCTGTCTTATTGCACTTCGCTATTATTATTTGGGTGAGATGATATCTTGTTTTGATTTGCATCTCTCTAATGGCTACCACCAAGTAGCTCTGGTGGCAAAGTGCCTAAGGCATTTGACTGCTAGCCAGAAGGTTGGTGGTTCAATCCCACCAGGCACTCTATGGAAAGAAGACTGGGCAATCTACTTCCTTAAAAGTTCATTGCCTCAGAAACCCAAAGAGGGTTGCTATGAGTTGGAATCGACTTGATGGCAGTGAGTTTGGAGTTTGGAATGGCTACCACCACTCACCTGTCAGTTTGTCATACTGTGGTAACTTGTGTGTTGCTGTAAGGCTGGGGGATATGCTATCAATGTTTCAAATACCAGAAGGGTCACCCATGGTGGATAGTTTTTAGCGGAGCTTCCATACTAAGACAGACTCGGAAGAAGGGAGGGACCATCCACTTCTCAAAGAATTATCCCCTGAAAACCTTATGAATAGCAGTGAAACATTGTATGATACATTACAGGAAAACTTTATGAATAGACCTGAACCATTGTATGACATAGTGCCAGAAGATGAGCCCCTCAGGTCAGAAGGCACTCAAAATATGACTGGAGAGTTGCTTCCCCCAAGTAGAGTCAACCTTAATGACGTGGATGGAGTCAAATTTTCATGACCTCCATTTGTTGATGGGGCATGACTCAAAATGGGAAGAGACAGCAGCAAACGTGCATTAATATTCAGAATGTGGAATGCACAAAGTATAAATGTAGAACATTTAGAAATTATAAAAATGAAATGGAACACATAAAGATTTACATCCCAGGCATTAGTGAGCTGAAATGGACTGGTTTTGGCCATCTTGAATAAGACAGTCATATGATCTACTATGCCAGGAATGACAAATTGAAGAGGAATGGCATGATAGTCACAATATTCACAAGGAATATTTCAGATCTATCTTGAAATACAGTGTTGTCAGTAATAAGACAATAACTATAAACCTATAAGGAAGACCTATTAATATTACTATTATTCAAATTTATGCACCAACCACTAAAGCAAAGATGAGAAAATTGAAGATTTTTACTGACTTCTGCTGTCTGAAATTGACAAAACATGCAATCAAGATGTACTGATTATTACTAGTGATTGGAATGTGGAATGTTGGAAATGAAGAATCATCAGTTGGAAAATATGGCCTTGGTGACAGAAATGATGCCAGAGATTACATGATAGACTTTTGCAATAATTTTGAAAATCATTGCAAATACCCTTTGCAACAACGTAAACAATAACTATACATGTGGATTTTCCAGATGGAATACATGGGAATCAGATCAACTACATCTGTGGAAAGAGGCAATGAGCAAGCTAAATATCTTAATATCATGGTTTAAAATCAGTAAGGGAGTGTATTAAACCAAAACAAGACCAAGAGCTTGCTGTGGAACAGACCATCATTTGCTCATAGGCAAGTTCAAGTTGAAGCTGAAGACAAAACAAGTCCATGAGAGCCAAAATATGACTTTGATTATATCCCACCTGAATTTAGAGACCATATGAAGAATAGATTTGATGCATTGGACACCAGTGACTGAAAACCAGATGAGTTGTGGGATGATATCAAGAACATATACATGAAGAAAGCAAAACGTCATTAAAAAGACAGGAAAGGAGGGAAAAAACAAAATGGATGTCAGAAGAGATCCTGAAATCTGCTCTTGAATAGAGAGTAGCTAAAGCAAATGGAAGAAGTGGTAAGATTAAAGAGTTGAACAGACAATTTCAAAGAGCAGCTTGAGAAGACAAAGTCAGTTATTATAATGAAATGTGCAAAGACATGGAGTTGGAAAGCCAAAAGGGAAGAACACAGCATTCTCAAGCTGGAGGAATTGAAGAGAAAATTCAAGCTTCAAGTTGCAATATTGAAAATTTCTACCAGCCACTCCTCGGAAGGAAGGTTGGGCATTCCTACTTCCGTAGTGATACTGCCTCGGATAGGGGTCGCTATGAGTTGGGGCTGACTCGATGGCAAATAACAACAACAGCAACAACATAGGCAAAATATTGAATGATACAGGAAACATCAAAAGAAGATGAAAGGAATACATGGAGTCACTATAAAAAATAATTGGTTGATGTTCATCTATTTCAGGATGTGGCATATGATCAAGAACCAATGGTATTGAAGGAAGAAGTCAAATCTACACTGAAAGAACTGGTTAAAAAAAAAAAAAAAAGGAAAAATGGCTCCAGGAATTGACAGAAATACCCATTGAGATATTTCAACAAATGGATGCCATGCTGGAGGCACTTACTTGTTATTGCTAAGAAATTTGGAAGACAACTACCTGCCTAACTGAGTGGGGATGCCCATATCTGTACCAATTCCAAAGAAAAGTGGTTCAACAGAATGTGGAAATTATCAAACAATATCATTAATATCATATGTAAGTAAAATCTTACTGAAGATAATTCAAAAACAGTTGCAGCAGTATATTGACAGAGAACTTCCAGAGGTACAAGCTGGATTCAGAAGAGGACGTTGAACAAAGGATATCATTGCTGATGTCAGATGGATCTTGACTCAGAGCAAAGAATACCACAAGATGCTTGTGTTTTGTTCACTATGCAAAAGCATTCAACTGTGTGGATCATAACAAATAATGGATAACATTGAGAAAAATGGAAATTTCTGAACACCTAATTGTGCTCATGAAGAACCTGTAAATAGACCAGGAGGCTGTTGTTTTAACATAAGAAGGGGATATTGCATGGTTTAAAATCAGGAAGGGAGTGTATCAGGGTTGTATCCTTTCACCATACTTAATCAATCTGTATGCTGAGCAAATAATCCAAGAAGCTGAACTCTATGAAAATGAACGTGGCATCAGCATTGCAGGATGACTCATTAACAACCTGTGATATGCAGATGATACAACCTTGCTTGCTGAAAGTGAAGATGATTTGAACCCCTTACTGACAAAGATTAAAGACTATAGTCTATAGTATGGATTACACCTTGTGATAGTTGAAGATCTGTCAACTTGGCTGGACTTCACTTGTGAGTGGTGTTTCCCATGATGGATCACATGACTATGTCCTAAGCGGCCGGTC
>NW_006922149.1:1575289-1579500 GCF_000298275.1 Orycteropus afer afer | reverse complement strand
CACCTCAACATAAAATGAAAATCCTTACAACTGGACCAATAAGCAGCATCACAATAAATGGAGAAAAGATTGAAGTTTTTAGGGATTTCATTTTACTTGGATGCACAGTCAGCACCAATAAAAGCAGCAGTCAAGAAATCAGATATTAAACTGCACTGGCCAACTCTGCTGCAAACAACCTGTTTAAAGTGCTGAAGAGCAAAGACGTCTCTTTGAAAACCAAGGTGCACCTAATTGAAGCCTTGGTATTTTCAGTAGTCTCGCATGTAAAAGTTGGACAATGAATAAAGAAGACCAAAGAAAAGTTGATGCTTTTGAGTTGTGGTGTTGACAAAGAATATTGAAAGTACCATGGACTGCCAGAAGAACTAACAAATATGTCCTAGAGGAAGTGCAGCCGGAATGCTCCTTGGAAGGGAAAATGAGCAGACTTTGTCTCATCTGCTTTGATTATGTTGTGAGAAGGGACCATTCCCTCAGAAGGATATCATGCTTGGTAAAGCATAGGGTCATTTGAAAGGGGAAGACCCTCAACAAAATAGATTGACATAGTGACTGCAATGACAGGCTCAGGTATCACAAGGATTGTGAGAATGGCACAAGACCGGGCAGCATTTCGTTCTGTTGTACATAGAGTTGCTATGAGTCAGAAGTGACCCAACAACAGCAGCTAATGGTTGATATCACAGATTGTTAATGAGTCTCCCTCCAATCCTGATGCCACAGTCATCTTCATGTAGTCCAACTTCTCATATTATTTGCTCAGCATACAGATAAAATAAGTATGGTGAAAGGATACAACCCTGATGCACACCTTTCCTAATTTAAAATCATGCAGTATCCCCTTGTTCAGTTCAAACGACTGCTTCATGGTCTATGTACAAGTTTCACATGAGCACAATTAAATGTACTGTATTCCTATTCTTTACATTGTTATACAGAATTTGTTTTGATCCACACAGTTAAATGCCTTTGGATAGTCAATAAAACACAGGTAAACATGTTTCTAGTACTTTGCTTTCAGCCAAGATCCATCTGACGTCAGCAATGCACCTCCCCCAAACCACAAAAATAAAACAAACCACTTTATTGAAATTTTTATTAAGATTTCCAATGATTTTTGAGTTTCCAAGTTTAAGAGTTATTTTCCGGTTCATAGTTGGCCTCTGGTAGGGACTTGAGTGCCCCATAGGTTTTCCAAGGCTGTAATCTTTCCTGAAGCAGAATGCCACATCTTTCTCCCACTGAATGGCTGGCAAGTTTGAACCACCACCCTTTTAGTTAGCAACCAAGCATTTTACCACTTAGCCACCAGGATTGACACAGTAGCTGCAATAGTGGGCTCAAAAATAGCATCAATTGTGAGGAGGGTGCAGGACAAGGCAGTGTGTCTTTTGTACATAGGTTTGCTATGAGTAGGAACCCACTCGACAGTACCTAACAACAACAGACAGTTGATGTTGTCCACATATGTTCTTGAAAATTTTTCGATTTTTTACAACTACTCTCTACCATTTCTCTCCCTGTTTTTGTGATCATCCTTATATGTCCCCTCTTCTTATCTTTTACCTCTTAATACTGACGTTCTTCAAGCTTTTATTTTGGCTGTCATCTTGCTTCTGGCTCCATCTTCTCCCTGAATGTTGTTGTTGTTGTTGTTGTTGTTATGATGTGCCGTCGAGTCAGCCCTGACTCATAGCGACCCCTCCTTGGGTTTCCCAGGCAGTATCACTATGGAAGTAGGATTGCCCAACCTTCCTTCCGAGGAGTGGCTTGTTTATTTCCAGAATTTTGAATTACACATTACATGGAGAGACTCCCAAAGCTTTCGTTTTCTTCCCTGGACTCAGTCCAGGTATCCAGATACAGACTAGATGTTTCACCTGGATATCTTACAGGTGTTGCAAACTCTACATATTCAAAACCAAGCTCATTAGCTTTCCATCCAAATGTATTCCTTCTTTTGATGGTCAGCACCTGACTGCTAATGAGAAGGTTGGTGGTTCAAACCCACCAGCCACTCTGCAGAAGCAAGAATGGGCAATCTACTTCCATAAAGATTTACTGCCTCGGAAACCCAATGGGGATCTCTCTGAGTTGAAATGCACTTTATAACCAAAACCAAAACTCACTGCCACTGAGTCGATCGCTACTCATAGTGACACCTCCTTGGGTTTCTGAGGCAGTATCCCTACAGAAGTTGATTGCCAAACCTTCCTCCTGAGGAGTGGCTGGTGGGTATCAACCACCAGCCTTCTGGTTAGCAGTCAGATGCCTTAGGCACTGCATCACCAGAGCTCCCAAGTGGGTTTGCTTTCTTTTTGGTTTTTATCCTGCTTATTGATCTTTTCATCCATCCAGTTTCCCAACCAAGAAACAAATAAAAATTGTAAGACTCCTCTTCTTTTCTGCCACTCATCTCTAGTTTGTCATCACATCCTCTTGATTTTGCCTTTTTAAGTCTCTCTCAAATACTTCTCCACCTCTATATCTATTCACATTCACTGCCTTAGTTCAGATACATACAATTGCATACATAGTTACTGTGATTTTGGTTGTCTTTGCATCCACTCTTGTCTTTCTCTGATCTAATCCTGATTATGGTCCTTCAAACTTTTTGGCATGACTCTCAGGGGTCTTTATCCTTTACTCCTTCCACTTCCTCCTTTCAAGTTTAATTTTCACAGCATTACCCCAGCCCTGATCCATGACATACAGTCCAAGGCTGGTCACACTGAAGTATTTCATTCTCCAAATACTTTATTTCATGACTCATGTGAGTTTCACACATTTGCCGTTATAAATTGCATCTTTGGAATACCATCACATCCTCAAGATTTATAAGATAGTACTCATCAATCTTTCCAGACCAGCTTAAATACTACCTCCTCTGTGAAATGCTCCAGAACTTCCTATCTAGGATTATCAGTGCCTTTTTTTTTTTTTTTTTGGTGACTCATAGTGTGTTCAATTATCACACATAAGCAGTCTGCTTTGTTATTGTTGTTGTTGTTGTTGTTGTTATATGCCGTCGAGTCGGCCCCGACTCATAGCGACCCCTCCTTGGGTTTCCGAGGCAGTATCACTACGGAAGTAGGATTGTCCAGCCTTCCTTCCGAAGAGTGGCTGGTGGGTTTGTGAAGAGCATATTCTAAGAGACCAGAGATTCACTTCTGTATCTCCAGTACATGGGTTGGTCTAGCATATATTGGGTCCTTTGGAATGGTGGCTAAACTAATGGGATGACTTTTTAACCAGAATGATACTTAGAATTTCAGGACAAATGATTAATGGAAATGAAAGTTGAAATAAGCAGGTAAGATGTTTTGGGTCACAATCAGTCTAGTTAACCCCTGGACCAGATCTTTTGGCCTAAAGCTGACTCATAAACACTCAGTAGCCTCTCTAAATCCAACCTCTTAACTTTATCCTGCACTCTTTTTTCCAATTCTATCTTCACTGAATTGAACTCTTGGCTGTATAACCACAACCATAATCCTATCTCTGGTCCTCTGGATTTAGAGTTTGTTTTGAATCTTACTTAATTTATATCTTTTCATTATCTGACTTGACTGGCTGTGCCTTACAATACTGTTGATGTTGTTACGTGCTGTTGAGTCGGACCCGACTCACAGCGACCCCTCCTTGGGTTTCTGAGGCAGTATTGCTATGGAAGTAGATTGCCCCATCTTCTTTCCGAAGAGTGGCTGGTGGGTTTGAACCGCCAGCTTTCTGGTTAGCAGTCAAGTGCCTTAGGCACTATGCTACCAGAGCTCCCCCTTACAATACTAGTTCTCACTACACACTTCCCTTCCCTCAGGCAAGGTAGCATTTAAGCTGGTCTGGAAGGAAAGATGAGTATTGTCTTAGTAGTTTTTAGGAAGGTATCCCAAACCTCAAAAGCTCACATGCCAGATCAGTACATAGACCTCTGGTGAAGCTCATCTGTTCCTACTGTGAAGGGAAAATTTGGACATCGGTAATATATTTAAATGATTTTACCTTATCTCAAATTCCTGTTTTCAGTCATAATTAGCCATGAGTAAACACAAAACAAAAATATTCATCGTGATTTTAAAGCTCTGAGGGAAAAATCAGTTAGTTTGTGATATCTCAAAGACAAATCTTTTCTGCAAAAGGGGAGATGATGCTTACTTTGGCGAGTAGCGACTGGGATCTTAAAAGCTTGCAAGCAGCCATCTAGATGGAAC
>NW_006922149.1:1570869-1571812 GCF_000298275.1 Orycteropus afer afer | reverse complement strand
CTGGAATTGAACCCACTCCTGTGGCTTCCAGCAAAACAAAAGACAGGCATATGAGGTGAACATTTACACTAGGTAGATACACTCCTTGGAGAGAATACTCATGGGAGAATACAAGGGCTGTATATGCACAGGGAGACAGCTCAGTGGGCAGGAGTGCATGGGAGGGAAGGACACAGGGAAGAGGTAACTATGAGGAAGAATTGGGAAGGGAGTTGTTGCATTGTGGTAAATTGTGGTCAATGTCATGAGACAAAAAGTATGTGAACTGCTGTATGCAAGATGAATTTGCTCTATAAACTTTCACCCAAATCACAATAAAATCATAGCAAGAGTCCAAGAAAATAATATAATAGTGCTATATAAATAAATGTTTATGAGAGAAATCTATTAAGGTCATCCACATTACCTTAATGTGGCAGTAGGAGAAGGGAATGAAAGAAGTATGAGCTAACGTTCATTCATTGGTCAAAGAGATAGTGTAGATATTAATTAACTCTGTGGTAGAAAAATAAGTATAAATACTTGTACATAAATAGAAAATTTAATTTTAAGCTATTAGGAAAAAATTTTAAATTTCAAATTAATATTTTAATTTCAAACTAATGGGAAAAAAATAATCCTAATAATCACTCTAACAAAATACAAGAAAAGAAGGAAAAGAAACAAGAATATATGGTAAATAGAAAAAACAAGATGGCTAAAATAAATCCAAACATATCAGTTATCCTGCTAAATGTGAAGAGATTGAATTCTCCAGTTTAGGGAAGAGGGTCTGAGAATGGGTTTTAAAAAGCTCAGTGTTATTTCGGGAAACTTCTTGAACAAAATGAAAATGAAAGTTTGGACAATAAGTCATAAAAAGAGCTATCCTAGCAATCCCTTTTTGGTAGAAAGAAGATAGAATAATACCAGGTAAAAATGGAATTCAAGAAGCAATGCAAGG